>NC_047518.2:1582957-1885184 GCF_902827115.2 Pseudochaenichthys georgianus | reverse complement strand
AAATAAAAATAGTGGGGTTTATGTTTTCTAGCATCAGAAACTGAGAGCCCACAGACCCAGGCGAGACATTATAAGACTCTACAGGCGATGTATAAAACCAAGGCCAGACCAAACAAGATGGATGTTGCTCAGCTCCTGGACCTCGAAATCCAAGCGAGAAGGGCCTTCATTGACTCTGATGTTACAAAGGAGCAGGACAGGCCTTCCAAGATTCTGAAAGCTTATCCTTGCTTTGGAGAACTGGATCATGTAAGCAAATGTTTTCGTTTTATATACAACTATGCTTCCTAATTCGGTTAACGTTAGACCAAATTTGAAATGAGAAATGGTATGACAATTAAATCAGATCTGTATCATTATTTATAAATAAATGACTCAAATATGCTTATTGAATACACATTTATTCTGCATAGATATATAAAAACCCTCCACTTATTTAAAAAGAACACATTTCACAAATGTGCTTCTGATACACACAACATTATTTTGTTAGTAGTATTGGTCCACAATACGTATTTAAAAATAGTGTGTGCATCAGACATATTTCTATATGCACTGTAATATTTTTGTTAAGTGACCATTTTAAATCACATTATACACATGAATCTTTTTTTGGAAATTAAATTAAATTAAGAGACGAATTACTAACCCTTGGAATGTAGATTTGAATGTTTCTCCTATATATTTTCTCTCTCGTTGTCTTAGCTAATGGATGAACTACGGCGGGTCCTCAATCAAGGCAACTCCCACTTCTTAATGGAACTTAAGACCCGGTGGGGGACCTTTTGTGAGAGGGCACAGTTTTATGGAGTTTTCAAAAAGCTCATGAGGCCTCCGCAGCTTGACAAAGGTGATTATTATCTCTGACGATGTCTATTTATTAACTGACTGCAGGAAACGGAATGACACTTTTTTTTTTTCAACAGCAAAGCACTCAATTGCCATGATGAAGGCTTTACCAGAGATGTTCCCATCACCTATGGCCCCACCCAAGAAGTTAAGGCATGCAAGTGAGGCTGTGCTCCACGTCCTTGAGGTAAGAACATTTATAATTCTTACATAATTCATGTCGATACAAAGAGTGAAATGTTGTGATCATATTTGTTTGGCTTTTTGTGATGATTTCTTTGTCTGTTTTTGTGTCAGTCTGCAGAAGACCCCAACACCTTTCTTCAGACACGACCACTCTCCAGCCCTGTTGTCATCATCTGCGAAACCAACTGTATACTGGCCATTGGAACCATGCCCGTGCTCATCTTCCCAAAAGAGGACATTCATGAAAGCGTGATGTATCTCATGGCATGTTATTACACCTTTCACCTCACCTATCCTAAGTGCATTGCAACACTTCTGTCTGTGGTGCAGACTGAAGTCCTCTTGGACGCCATTCACGACTGTGACATGACTACTTCATACAAACAGGCTATGGCCGACTGGAAAAAGTTCATAAGTGATTAGGGCACTTATATATGAGGGGCCGCTAGGGACATTATTCAGAAATACTGTTCACATACACATGTGAAACACTCTCACACACAACTGAAACCAACATAATTTACAAACATATGTAAAAATCTCTCTCACACACATATAAAACACACTATCCCATATCTGTGGGAGAGCGTTTCAGAGAGGTGTGTGTGTGTGTGTGTGTGTGTGTGTGTGTGTGTGTGTGTGTGTGTGTGTGTGTGTGTGTGTGTGTGTGTGTGTGTGTGTGTGTGTGTGTGTGTGTGTGTGTGTGTGTGTGTGTGTGTGTGTGTGTGTGTGTGTGTGTGTGTGTGTGTGTGTGTGTGTGTGTGTGTGTGTGTGTGTGTGTGTGTGTGTGTGTGTGTGTGTGTGTGTGTGTGTGGGTGTGTGTGAAAATAACTTTGGATTTCAGGTGTGTGCGAGCGTTTCATGTGTATATGAGAGATTTTTACTTATGTTTGTCACAGTCTTAAGGAGAACCCAAATGCAGCACTCGAGAAACCAAGGACAATTGGTAATATCCTTTATTGGAGATTCCACTGGATCGGAGGAATACCAACCGGGCAGTATAACGCACCGGAGGACAGCGGGCAGAAGGTGAGTCAGGGACAGGCAGAGGGTCAGGGAGTAAGCGAGGCGGTCAGCGTGGATACAGGCAGGGTCGGATAACAGGCCAGGCAGGATAGTCGAGGGACAGGCAGGATCAGGAAACAGGCAGAGCAGGCAGGTCGGGGACAGGCAGGGTCGGAACCGGGTAGGCAATCTAGTGTTGAACGCGGGAGAGACAAGCATGAGGCAAAGTACAATCTGGCAAAGAGTGTGTGTCAGGTGCGAGTTTAAATACTGGCAGAAGCTAATGGGTGCAGAAGAGAAAGAGAGTGAGTTAACGAGTGGGTGTGGAAAACAGGTGAGACAGGTGAATGGAAAACTACTTGTGAATGATGGAGCAGACTATGACAGAACCCCCCCCTTAATGGACGGCTCCTGACGTCCCTAAATGCTAATCTACAGATGAAGGTGGGAGGTGGGATTAGTACTCATCTGAAAAAGTTCTTTCCGCCTCCCTCTCCTGCCCCCTGTGGGAATCTGCATCCTCATCAGAAGCCTGCCCCTCGCTGTCCTCCTCTGAAGAGCAACGGTTTCTGTCTGACCGTTGGACTGCGGATGGAAACCGGATGACAGACTGACCGTGGCCCCAAGGAGCGTGCATAATTCCCTCCAGAACACCGAGGTAAATTGAGGACCACGATCGGAAACCACATCAGTAGGCAGCTCATGGAGCCGGAACACATGGAGCAGGACCAGCTCTGCCGTCTCTTTAGCTGAGGGGAGCTTGGGTATCGGCACAAAATGAGCCATCTTACTGAATCGGTCTACCACCGTCAAGATGGCAGTGTGTCCGTTGGACGGTGGCAGACCAGTAACAAAGTCCAAAGAAATGTGAGACCAGGGGCGATGAGGGATAGGCAGAGGTCGTAGGAGACCAGCAGGAGCTTGGTGAGAGGACTTGTTCTGATTGCAAACGGGGCAGGCATTAACAAATTCCCTGGTGTCCTCCTTAAGTGTTGCCCACCAGAACCTTTGCTGGACTACCTCCCATGTGCGTTGGATCCCAGGATGGCAGGTGAGTCTGGAGTTATGAGCCAACTGGAGAACATCAGACCTCAACGTCTGCGGAACGAACAGGCGGTTCGGAGGACAGGCACTGGGTCCCGGCTGGTCCTGCTGGGCGGCCTTGACCCTCTCCTCCACCTCCCAGATGAGGGCGGCGACGAGCTGAGAAGTCGGAAGGATGGTGTCCAAGCCCCTGGGAATGTTACCTCCCTCTCCAAACTGACGAGAAAGAGCGTCAGCCTTAATGTTCCGAGAACCAGGGCGGTAGGAGAGGGAGAAATTGAACCGAGTGAAGAAAAGGGCCCATCTAGCCTGTCGGGAATTCAGTCTGCGGGCCGACCGGATGTACTCCAAATTCTTGTGGTCGGTCCACACCAGGAAAGGTTGACTGGTCCCCTCGAGCCAGTGACGCCACTCTTCCAGAGCCAACTTCACTGCTAGCAGCTCCCGGTTTCCCACATCATAATTCCTTTCCGCTGGAGTCAAACGCTTTGAAAAGAAAGCACAGGGATGGAGTTTTTGGCTGTCCATTGCTCGCTGAGACAGGATGGCTCCCACCCCCATATCAGAAGCATCCACCTCCAAAACAAACTGTCTTACAGGATCGGGTACTCGGAGGATGGGGCCGGAGGTGAACCTCGCCTTAAGGTTCTGGAATGCCTCCTCAGCCGAGGAGGACCACTGGAACATGACCTTAGAGGAGGTCAGGGCTGTGAGAGGAGCGGCCAAGGTACTGTATCCACGAATGAACCTCCGGTAGAAGTTGGCGAACCCGAGGAACTGTTGTAGCCGCTTCCGGGAATCTGGAACCGGCCAGGAAGTGACTGCATCAACCTTGGCAGGATCCATCTCGATGCTCCCTTGTCCCACGATGTATCCCAGAAAAGAGACAGAGGATGTGTGAAACTCGCACTTCTCCGTTTTAACAAACAGCGAGTTCTCGAGTAATCTCCTGAGAACCGCCTGGACGTGGTGCACGTGTTCTTTCAGTGTCTTGGAAAAGATCAGGATGTCATCCAAGTAAACAAACACGTGTCGGTCCAACATGTCTCGGAGCACATCATTTACCAACGCCTGGAATACTGCAGGGGCGTTGGTAAGCCCAAAAGGCATGACTAGGTACTCGTAGTGCCCCGAGGTGGTGTTGAAGGCGGTCTTCCACTCATCCCCCTCGCGAATACGTACCAAGTGGTACGCGTTACGCAAGTCCAGCTTCGTGAATATGGTTGCTCCCTGCAACAACTCAAATGCAGAAGAGATAAGAGGCAGTGGGTATCGATTCTTGATTGTAATGTTATTAAGACCCCGAAAGTCGATACAGGGCCTTAGGGTCTTGTCTTTCTTCTCTACAAAGAAGAACCCTGCGCCAGCAGGTGATGAGGACGGGCGAATAATCCCAGCCGCCAGAGCGTCATTGATATAAGTCTCCATGGAAACTCTTTCCGGAGCAGACAGGGAGTACAATCGACCCCTGGGAGGGCTGGTGCCGGGATGCAGGTCGATGGCACAGTCGTAGGGCCGGTGTGGTGGTAGGGAAGTAGCCCTCGACTTGCTGAATACTTCCTTGAAGTCCAGATATTCCGGTGGAACTCCTGTAACATCCAGAACTTGGCTGGGGTTCCCCGAGCGTTGAGGCGCGGCAGCCTGTTTCAGACAGATCTGATGACAAGAGGGGCTCCATCCCAAAATGGCTCCCGTCTCCCAGTCAATGTTAGGGTTGTGGCGGCGGAGCCATGGGTAACCCAGGATAAGCGGGATATGTGGAGACCGGAGAACATGAAACTGAATAGTCTCGTGATGGTTCCCAGACAGGAGCATGTGAACGGGTAGTCTGATGAGTCACTGTCCCCAGCAGGTGACCGTCTAAGGCGTTGGCTGGAACTGGGCGAGATAAGGGAACCCGGTCTATACCCAACTGCAGCATAAGCTCTTCATCCATAATACTCGCGTCCGAACCAGAGTCAATAAAAACTGCAAGAGCCTGAGAGCTATCCGGCAATAGCAACCTGGCGTGGCTCAATGGTCTCTGAGTGGGAACAAATCCAGGGATTTGGCTCACCAGTATGTTCCCCATTACTGCTGAGCCTTGCCTTTTACCGGGCAGTGAGAAACGAAATGGCCGGCCCGGCCGCAGTAGAGACACAGATTACGACGTCTGCGATGCTCACGTTCCTCCAAAGTGAGGTTGGTGCGACCCACTTGCATGGGCTCATCCCCCCCTGGTTGCGGCTCTGGAGTGAGGTGAGGAGTCGCAGCCAAACTCGGACGTCGGGGCGCCCAGGCATGTTGAACTTCCGCCGATCGTCGCTCCCGTCTCCGTGTCTGGATGCGCCGATCCATGCGGGAAGTCAGTTCAATCAACCCATCCAGTGAATTGGGCAAATCAAACGACACAAGCTCATCTTTGATGTAATCCGCCAACCCACGCAGATAGGCGTCACACTGGGCTGCAGAATTCCAGTTGCTGAGGCGGCTCCGGGTGCGAAACTCAATGGCATAATCCACTATAGATCCATTACCCTGGCTCAGGTTCAATAGTCCTCCTGCAGCGTCTGGACCCACAGACACGGGTCCAAACACCTTGCGCAGCTCCGCAGAAAAAGCGGGGAACGAAGAGCAGGCGGGTGTTTGTTGCTCCCATTCCGCTGTGCCCCACAGTCGGGCTTTCCCAGTCAAATGATTGACCGTGAACGCCACACGAGCAGCTTCAGAAGCGAAAGTGTGTGGCTGCAGTGCAAACAGGATAGAACAGTTCGTAAGAAACGGGCTGCAGCCCTCCGGTTCCCCGGCGTAGCGCTCCGGAGTTCCCACCCGAGGCTCCGGGGTAAATCCCATCAGAGGTGATGCAGAAGCGGGTGTCGACGGCATAGGAAGAGGCGCTGGAGCGGCCACTCCTGCCACTAGCTGCTGCACAGTAGCCGTTAGCTGCTGTAGCTGCGCAGTTAAATAGGTTAGCGTCTGGTCATGTGAAGATGTAGCATGATGAGCCTCGGTGGCCAGGGCGGCTATCGAGGCTTCCTGCCTCTGGAGAGCGTCCTCAACTCTCTCGAAACGTTCTCTTGGTGAAGAGGAGTGCGCTGGGTCCATGTTCTGGCCAGATTGTTCTGTCACAGTCTTAAGGAGAACCCAAATGCAGCACTCGAGAAACCAAGGAGAATTGGTAATATCCTTTATTGGAGATTCCACTGGATCGGAGGAATACCAACCGGGCAGTATAACGCACCGGAGGACAGCGGGCAGAAGGTGAGTCAGGGACAGGCAGAGGGTCAGGGAGTAAGCGAGGCGGTCAGCGTGGATACAGGCAGGGTCGGATAACAGGCCAGGCAGGATAGTCGAGGGACAGGCAGGATCAGGAAACAGGCAGAGCAGGCAGGTCGGGGACAGGCAGGGTCGGAACCGGGTAGGCAATCTAGTGTTGAACGCGGGAGAGACAAGCATGAGGCAAAGTACAATCTGGCAAAGAGTGTGTGTCAGGTGCGAGTTTAAATACTGGCAGAAGCTAATGGGTGCAGAAGAGAAAGAGAGTGAGTTAACGAGTGGGTGTGGAAAACAGGTGAGACAGGTGAATGGAAAACTACTGGTGAATGATGGAGCAGACTATGACAATGTTGGTTTCAGTTGTGTGTGTGTGAGAGTGTTTCACATGTTTATGTGAACGGTATTTCTGAATAATGTCCATAGCGGACCCTCATACTTATAGTCCTATTGAAAATTGTTAGTTGAGTCAAAAGTGTCATGAGAATTTCACTTGCGTTGTGAAATAATGTTCTGTTTTTCTCTAAAGACATATCTGATGACTGACCTTTACTACACTGTTTGAAAACAATAAAAACATTAAAAGAAATCATTTGAGACTCATATTTTTCTTTATTTAAGTTTATATCTTGATAGGATTGAAGGTTTTGTCTCTACGTTTCTTGGTATTTAGCCTTATTTTAAGAATACTTTAATAGCACCAAATGCTGAATTTAAGTCGATTTTTCTACATATTAAGAAAATAATTCTTAAATATTATCTTTGTATTTAGACAAATATACCTGTTTAAAGTGAAGCTGCACTGGATTTAAGATATGTTGCCTAACATAAAATATAATTTTGGGACAAAAGCAGTAGAATATGCTGAATTCAAGCACATTTTCCTTATAAGATTATAATTCTTAAAGATATTCCTTGCTTCAATTCAAATGTACTTAATTTTGGTTTAAAAACACTTGTTTTAAGATATCTGTAGATCTTTTTAGGCTAGATATATTTACTTGTTTTAAGAAGGTCTTGGCAAGTGAATTTTTCTTGTTCTGTTGGCAGATAATTTTTCTTATTTTAAGTAATATATTACTCATTTTACTATTTATTTTTCTTGTTTTTTGAGGCTTAGTTTTTGCAGTGTAAGGTAAGCGGCCATGAAACTATTCAGCAAAACTATAAATAATAATCTAAGTTATTGAGTTTTTAGCATAATACTTCAGAATCTTAAAACCCCTTAACGTTTGTATGCAATTGTGCTAAATTCAACTCTGGAATCAAGCAAATATTAATATGTTTGCATGACATTAGTTATTTATATTTTGATATCACTTAACCATACGTTTAATACATTTAAGTCAAGCTAAGGTACATGTGATGGTAGCTAGTTAGTGCTCTTACCTGTGAGGCCAACAGCATAATAACCAGACTATCATTAAAAATAAGTACCAGTTCTAGATCCTTGACTTTAGACAAACAATTCTAAAGACCAATCTTTATTTGAATGTGCCTCTTAACCTGAGATATTATTGACAATCTAAAAAAACTGAGCAACTCAACAGTCAACTTTATGTTTCTTATTGTCTAAAGCATTTATTATTTTCATTTCCCCCCTCTCATATTCAGTGTGGACGGATTGAGACAGCGTGGTGTCCAGAGGGCTGCAGAGACTTCAGGGAGAAACCTCCGTGTGATGGACGTCCTGTCTGTTGGTTTGGAGAGGACTGAGGGTCTTTCCTCAGCGAGCAGGACCAGGCCTGATGGAGGAGCCCATGCTGGGCAAAGCTGATACCAACTGCACAGGCCTAGTCTGTCACTTTATTTGACTAAATGTGTTTACTTATACATTTAATAGGTTTACACCTTCTGTCCATATGTGCTTTTTATTTAAAACATTTGATTAACTTTTGGTTCACATTTCAATAAATTGTATTTGTATTTGCATTCCTTTCGTCCATTATTCTTACTGAACATGTTAGATTACACATTCACATCTGACTGAAGATTGGCCCCATTTATTTGTGACGTTGCAAACTCTGCGGTACAAGGCACAAGTGATGTGAGGCAAATAGAAATAATCAGCTGATGGAGTGTAGATGTGGAAATAGCTGCATTCGATCAGCTGACTGTTTTTACAATAAAAGTAGTTTCTTAGTGTACTGGTCTTAACATCTCATAGCATCAGCTTTTAATGATCCTCTTGGATGTTCTTCTTGACCCTCAGAGAAGGAGAACATGTCGTGTCTTTGAGCTACAAAGACAATCAGATTATGAATGAACAGTATGAAGTTCATCAACATTGAAATATATGTTATTATCAAAATAATATTTAACTGTTATCAAAACGTAGTGCAACTGTAGAAGCTTGCTCTGTTGTCTCACTGAAAGAATAACTTTTACCACGTTTTTTACAGACAATATTGAGAGATAAATCTTTGCCTTCAATACATTAAATTAGAAAGCTGACAAAGTCATATTGCTAAATATCTAAATGTAACTTTTTGCATGGAAAAACCCCCTCAACTTAACTGATGTGTAGGTGATCTAGTATTTAGTATTGTTTATTGGAATGTATATCAGTGTATTCAAGTCAATACTTCATTCATTTAAACCAATATCTTTCTTGATTCTTTGTACAGTAAGAAAAAAAGAGTCTTTGTACCTGTGCTGAAGTTCACTGCTGTGAGGAGTCCAGTTCTGTCTCTCACTCTCTGGTCCAGCCTGTCTGCATCACCTGGACACGTTAAACAAACAGATATATATGTAAAGTACCATGTGTACAAACAATATAACTGATTCTCTTCTGTTGAACATGTTGGATTGTGTATTGTCCGAGTCAGGGTCCTTTTTATTTTACTGTAACTTTGGAAGTTGTGTTACCAATGCTTACTGTTTATTTGATACCCATTTGGTAATGCAATTAATAAAAACAACAAGGTTTGGGTTCGTTCTTCAGATGACTGTGACGTTAACTTGTAAGCTCGATAATGAACTCCAGCTCAACCAACCATATTGTAATATCTAAGTAATCATCTTGAAATATGACATTAATAATTGTAATATACACATATCTTATTGTGAGGTTGATTTCACATAACTACTTCGATATTAACTTGTCTACATACTTGAGCATAGCCAATTTAAATTAACCTTAGCGATGCATACAGTTCCTCCTACATAATAAAATATCTCTAAGTTACAAGGATGTAACCTTATTTTATCAACCTCAAACAGAAGCCGTTTGTTCAACAGTATTATCCCACTTAACACTTGTCTATTTCGTTTTAACCTTTATATATACAGTCTATGATATTAACTTGGAGGGTACGATTACAATCGTTAGCACCGATGTAGCTACCACTAGCTTACATGCTAACCCAAGCCTTACCATTCATTACGTAGCTGATTAAAATCATTGACACATAAATAAAGCACTCAAATTTTACTTACCGCATTCATGCACCGTCTGTTTTAACGGCAGAGCGAGTCACAATAGTCCGATATATAAGCATGAAGAACAAACAACCACGGCCGGCTACAAGTTGTGTTTCCTGGATGAGCTGAGCAGGCAGAGTCCCTGTAGCTAGCTTCACGGAGCAGCTAGCAGAGAGACAAGAAGCTAACAGCGGCAGGCACTTGACAGAGCCGTCACTCAATGTGACCACGCCCTAATTGATGCACAAACTTTAAGACCTAATATAAATCAAAGGGTCGCGTTAGAAAACAATTCACTCTCAGATCCATAATCATGAAGGTGGAATCTAACTATATCGATAATAAAAATGTATGGAGCCAGGGAGAGAAACATGTTTTTTTTCTGCTGTAAAGTTGGGCATTTTAACATGGGGGTCTATGGAAATTGCTCCTTTCTGCAGCCATCGCCTATCGGCCAATATATGAACTGCAGTGTGTGACACTTCCGTATTGGCTTCACGGCTCTACCCCACAGTTTGCCGCTTGGTAAGAATGGAGAAACCAGCTTGAGTGCGCTAGAATTTGAAAATACACAACCGGAAAATACACAACCTCTTCCTTCAGACTTTCTTACAGAGTCCCTCCTCCAACACACACAAACGCGCACATGACCAATGAGGGCACGAGATAAGTTTGTGCACAGATGGAAGGCTGACAGGCAGGTAGGCCATCCAGTAATTTTAGCTGGGCTGAGGCAGATGATTGGTCGTGCTTTTTACAGCGCTACGGCTTCCACAGATTAATTTTTGTATGTATTTATTGTCAAAGCATTTAATATATTCATTGCTATCGGGACGTTAAGAGCGTTCCATGGAATATACTGTAACAAAAAGTGTTTTCTGAAATAAATTACATACCCCATTGAATTATGACTGACGATCGTCAGCTGTCTTCCTCTCCCTCGTAAAGGCTGCACCACCGTTGACAACTTCTCTCTACATATCAGACATACCGGTAAACCAGCATCGTTTGCTGTGAAAGCAGATAACTCTGTCCACGCAGAATTAAATCCTGTGTTCCTCCGGTACTTTTCTTTGATTTATCCATAGCTCGCTCATCGAGCCGGGGGTCAGGTTATTCGCCTCCAAGAAAAGGCGCCCGGAGCAGGATGTGACGCATATTTTAGTTGACCTAATTAAAACCGTTTTGTTTTTTATTCATGTGTCACAGTATCACCTCAAAATACAAGATACGAAACATTTTCAACCATGCAACAAAATATAAATAGTCCTACAAATACTTTTATTGTATTTCCTTCTTATTTTTGTCTAAACTCAAGGGAGCCAGAGTAGAGGGCTTAAAGGGCCGCATGCGGCCCGTGGGCCGCGGGTTGCCGACCCCTGCCCTAGGAGGATTTTTGCAAGAATGTGCTTAAAATGGCTGAAAAACGGCCGACTTTCTGGGGGGTGGGGCTAATGGAAGGCAATTTGAAATATGTGTGCAATCATAATAGTAATGTGTGTACAGCGTTTCGTGAATATCGGAAAAACTATGCGAGCAGTTTGGAGCAATTTGCGCAATGTAAATCTTCAAATGGTGTATTCGCTGTTAGCTTACGACCTCCGAGTAATTTTTCAAAAATAGGTTCCTCGCACTTCGTTCTAAGACACCGTTGGGTCCTAGCGCTCCGTGCTCGGGCCCTAATAATAAGAATAATACCACCAATAACAATAGGTTCCTCGCACTTCGTGCTCGGGCCCTAACTAATGTAATGCAAACATATTAATATTTGCTTGATTCCAGTGTTGAATTTAGCACAATTGCATACAAACATTAAGGGATTTTAAGATTCTGCAGTATTATGCTAAAAACTCAATAACTTAGATTATTATTTATAGTTTTGCTGAATAGTTTCATGTCCGCTTACCTTAGAAACGTAAAATGCGACGTCAGTGTGCAGATAGGGAGCATGTTAGCTTAGCTTGGTAGCTTCAGCTAGCTCTGGAACTTCCAGCTCGGTGGCAGCAGGTCCCACCTCGTCTCCGCCTCTTTGCCCTTATTTGGAGCAGGCGGGAGTTGAACTCTGACGTCACTGTCGAGCCGTTAGTGGCCGACTCCGCCTACTAAGGGCTTCTCGGCAACTCTGCAGAATCCTATGGGTGAAGTCACGGACCCTATGTCAATTTATATATACAGTCTATGGTCAAGAAGCAACAGATCAGTGCATGCCCTGCATCGTCCAATCAGTGAGCGATACACAGTAAGGGGCGGGGGGCGAGTGTCTGAGGATTTCACCGGAGGATGGTTTGGTAGTTCCTCGATTATCGCTCCTCGATCCTCGGTCCTCCGGCACAAATAAGGCCACTGAGACGCTACTCAAGATGGCACAGACAAATCACCTTCCGGTGATACCGAGACCGAGGAGCGAGGAAATGAAAAATAACCGAAGTGAGACGCACTCGTTGTGTGTGTCTCCCGCTCTCATCAGCGTCAGCCCCGCCCCTGATTGTTTCCACCTGTGCCAGTTACCTTTTGTTTAAATTCCCCAGCCTTGTCTTGTCTCCATGCCAGTAGTCTGCGTACCAGCGATCACTTATCTTGTCTCAAGCCTTATTCATGCTCCTGAATTACTTTGTTAGTTTTGTTCCTCACTTAGCGAGCGATTTTCTTTTGCCCCTTTTTTTGTGCCTTTTTTCACTTCATTAAGAGTGTCGATCATTTTTTGTACACCTATGTTGAAATAAAGTATTTGACTCATACTTTACCTCTGTCTCCCGGGTTGTGCATTTGAGTCCTTTAACTTGTGTTACCAAGTTCCTGACAACCATTACCTCAGTTTTATCTTTGTTTAATTGGAGAAAGTTCTGACGCATCCAATCATTGATTTGTTCAATGCACTTACTCAGTGTTTGAAATGGAGAATAGTCTCCTGGTGAAATGGCTATGTAAATGCGTGTGTCATCCGCATAGCTGTGGTAACTTATTTTGTTATTTTTCATTATCTGAGCCAGTGGTAGCATGTAGATGTTAAAGAGAAAAGGCCCCAAGATGGAACCTTGATGTACCCCACATGTCATATTTGTCAACTCAGATGTGTATTTATTTACCTATAGAAACAAAGTTTCTATTATAACAATACATTTTATTTGAGGGCACCTTTCAAAACATTCAATTTCACCTTACAATACACAAATAAATAAATTACGAGTGGCATTACAATACAAAAATGTGTTGCATAGAAAACCACAGAGGAAAATTACATTCTAAGGAGCAATTGAAGTGAGTAAAGCCAGTTGAAATAACAGTGTCTGACTACATATCATATGTGATACCATTACTTGTCTTTTTTTTACGTATTTTGTATTTGTGGTAATCAAGTATCAGACAACAGAATGTTTTATAAAATAGTACTATACTGACAAAACACATCTTATCCTTCACCATGTGTTACGACCCGCCCCCTACTCTATACTGTAGTAGTGGCTCGAGGGAAGACCTGCAACATACACAAACCACGTACAATAACGGTGTATTTATTTATACAAACAAAAAGAGGTCTGGAGGATTGGCTGAAATATACAAAAAGAGGGAGGGAGACAAAACAAAGCCGCGTAAAACTTGACTACCATGTCCTCCAGACTAAACATAACACAAACGCACATCAAAAGGACTAGCACTTCATAACAGTATGCAACCACACGAAGGAGAGCGTGTCCTGGCATTGGCATCAGCAAAAGGGGAGACACATCCCACTCCTCCAGCTTCTCCTTATATCTTGCCAGAGATTAGGAACACCTGGTAGAGGTGGAGCCAGGGGCAGACCAGGTGTGTCTGTGCAGCAGGGAGATGGGGAGCACGTAACACCATGTATTCTGTAGGAAAAAAACACTGAAGTTTATTCAATACGAAACATTTTACAGATTTGTAAATGTTCCATAAGTTGAGCCTCCTCGCAATTGTATACACATTATTTATTGTGCCGTTTAATCTGATGGGAAAGATATCGGTCAACTTAGAACACTAGACGACACTGTCACAATCTTAAGGAGAACCCAAATGCAGCACTCGAGAAACCAAGGATGGGTGGCGCAGTGGTCTGTGCATCTGATCATCAGATCAAGGGGTGCTGGGGAACTCCAGTTCGAAACCCGCTCCTGCCGCCACTGCGTCAGGCCGTTGTGTCCTTGGGCAAGACACTTCACCCGGATTTGCTCCTGTGGGTATTGTCCACAGTACATGTATGATACCAATGTGTACTTGTAAAAGCGCCTCGATGACTTCGAGGCGTGAAGATGGACGGTGTGGCGCAGTGCGCTGTGCAATGATCATCAGATCAAGGGGTGAAACCCGCCGCTGCTGCGTCTGTAAAGCCGGTGTGTCCTTGGGCATGACACTTCACCTGAACTTGCTCCTGTGGGTATTGTCCACAGTGACCATTGCATGTAGAAACAATATGTGTAATGTGTATCTGTAAAGCGCTTTGAGCACTGGAAAAAGCGCTATAATAAATGTAAGGAATTAAGGAGAATTGGTAATAAACTTTATTGGAGATTCCACTGGATCTGAGGAATACCAACCGAGAAGTTTAACGCACCGGAGGACAGCGAGCAGAAGGTGAGTCAGGGACAGGCAGGGAGTAAGCGAGGCGGTCAGCGTAGATTCAGGCAGGGTCGGATAACAGGCCAGACAGGATAGTCGAGGGACAGGCAGGATCAGGGAACAGGCAGAGCAGGCAGATCGAGGACAGGCAGGGTCGGAACCGGGTAGGCAATCTAGTTTAAAACGCGGGAAAGACAAGCATGAGGCAAAGTACAATCTGGCAAAGAGTGTGTGTAAGGTGCGGGTTTAAATACTGGCAGAAGCTAATGGGTGCAGAAGAGAAAGAGAGTGAGCTAACAAGTGAGACAGGTGAATGGAAAACTACTGGTGAATGATGGAGCAGACTATGACAGAAACGTCCAATAATTGAAATGACGTCAGCCTTGCGCGCCCCTGCGAACACGCCTTCAATCTACGGCACAACACCGTATATTTGTGAATATACTAAGTCTTGCCCAGTAGACCAACCTAGCTATTACAAAAATGTTTGTGACTAGGTTGACAGGACAGTCCTTATCTGCGCTCTTATTTTGTAAGACAACTTCCGGTAGCAGAATATGAAAAAACAGGTTTTTTTTCGTTTCTGTTTACTAGTGGTTTTATTTTTAGTTTTGAGAAGTAGAAAATGAAAATCATCCCGTTGTCTAAGTTTAGTAAATCCCTTTTTGACCATGATAAAAAAAGGCCTTGTATTTCAATTTAAATTAAATATCCTTTTCTGAAAAGAAGATCCAATGACCAAAACATACACTCACCCGGGTTCAAGCCTTGAGTCATTATAGAATATGTCAGGTCTGAAGTAATAAGAGACAAGTTAGAGATAAAGTAACCCCTAGATTCCACCGGGTCCGTCTGCGTTCTCAAAGATCACGGCCACTCTAGTCAATGGGTGCTATTCCACCAGACGCGCCGTGTTACGGCTCAGAAGCGTCTCGGTGCTGGCCTCCGCTCAAAATAGGGTTCAAGTCTATTTTTCGACGCGAAGCACCGGGCAGGAAGTGGACCGGTCAGAACATCTGGCCTATCCCCAAAATAAACGAATCCCTATCCCTCCGTAGTCTTTCAAGTACGGAAATACCAGCGTTCTCCTCCGGTTTACAGGCACTGTATAAATTATATATATATATAGAATAATTATGATGATGAGTGCATTTACCACTAAAATACAGCAACACATCTTTGATTCATGTCGTTAATAACTGGGATATTACAATTATTATTAACTTTGTCTGTACAAAAGTAGCCTGTCCAGGAAATATGCCCAAATCAACGAAAACTGCGAGCCGGCAGTCAAGACCCTCCGCTTCTGAAATGCTTCTGTAACGCGCCCGGTAGGGTTTGACGCCGGACCAAAACCGCGACGCATATTTTTAATATTGAAGTTAAATGCATCAATCTGGTGCACTTTGAGAGCAACATGAAGAGATCTATGGATACATCTCTCAACACCCATATGAAACAGAACTGTACACAGATTTTCTTTTTCTTTATGGATATTTTACAAATCACTCACCTTTTAAACTGTATTCTTGTTTTACTGTCATATAGTATTTCATAACTGGTGACCAACACATTTGAGACCCACTGAGATAACTAGACTAAAGTTAAATATCTAAACAGAGTCCCTTACCTCACTGAGCTGTAGTTATCTCTCAGTCTGACAGGACAGAGCTCTCCCTCTCCTTGTTTTAGAAACAGCTTCTAATATCCGTTAAGCTAACCAGATGCTAACAACAACAATGCAAATAGTGAGTTTGGTAGAAATATACTGTATAATAGTAAAGTTATTTAAGATGATGCCATATTTATTGAAGATTTTACATTCTAAATATTCCCCACAATTATTCAAAAGCATATTCTTCCAAACTCCTTGCTGTAGTATGACCACCAGGAGACTATTGATGTGTGTAGTGAGTTTGGTAGTAATAAGCTTTATAATAGTGATTGAATATTATTGTATTCTCTTTTTTGGGAGTTGCACTTTGCAGACGGTCCCTGAGCACTCATTTCTTCTCCGGCTGCGGATAGAGACCAATGTAATGTGTCCAGCTCGGAGGACGGCGCATATTGGCTTTTTTTTATCAAAATGTGATTGTAGTTCGTTTTCAACCTTACCACGGTACTTAAGAGACGTCATTTTGTTCATTAGTTATTGATCCGTGAAAACCGAATCTCCCAATATCGTTCCAACTTTACTGAACTAAGCCAGAAGACCGTCTAATTTCGTAGACCGCTCGGTTTGCTGTTCCTTCACTTTATTTTTATATTTATATACATTTATTTTTGACGAAAACTTAGCGTGAGGAAAGGCAAGTGTGGCGTGAGTGCGTGAGATATGGGTTAATTGCGTGACTCTCACGCTCAATGCGTGAGTGTTGGCAGCCCTGGGTAAAGTTCATGTTTTGTTACCGCTAAGTTTACTTTTGTTTGCATTTTCTGGGCTATTCTTTGTGTGCCTATTGTGCCTGGTCATGGTCCCTTTAAGAGTCAGGATGACATCATCAGATGGGTGTGTCAGGTGATCATTAGATAGGAAATAGGCAAAGCATGGCTCTGTGAGCAATGTGCTATTGTTTGTAAAGAAATCCAGCAACATCTGCATACGTCTTCATGCCTTTGATTGCATCGTAGGTACACTTTATATTTAGCGGTGTTTTTCCTGATAAAGTTATCTCTACTACGTAGCTTGTATCATGTAGATGAGACGTGATGTGATTCAGCAGGCTTTATTACTTGTTTGCACACATGAGTGTGTGTGCACGACTGTTAGGATACAACAGTGTGTGTATGTGTGCGCAATTGTTGCAAGGAGGGGGGAAAAACACAACGCTGCACAGCTCCGTTGATGGGACTTGGCTAATTAGCGGCTAGCACTCATTACAGTGTGTCTACTGAGCTCAGCCCCTCTCCAACACATCAGCTTTGCTAAATAGACAGCGTTAGCCCCCATCTTTTGGGACTTCAGATTATAATTATCCAAATAGTATTTTCTCATCCTGAATACTAAATTGAGATGATTTTGTTCTAACTGTTTCTTCTATACAGGCCAGCACCTCACATACTACCAGCGGAAAACCTGTGATGATAGATTCTGCATGTCAGACTGATCCACCGAAGCTGCGTACTGTATATTTTATGGGTTCAATGAACCGTTGATTTTGACAAGAAAGTTCCGACAGTTTATATAAAATGTGTCATGATTATTCATGTTTGATGGGTAAAGTATATGCAGATTTCAAAAGCAAAAGGTTGTGTGTGGACTTTTTTTGTCATCAACAAATGGGTGTGTTATTTCTGTGTGGTATATAATATAATAGTAACGCCATGTACAATGACATGAAAGATTGCATAAAACCATATACACCAGTATTTATTTTCATGAACAATATTAGCATATGCTTGTGCGGGGGGCGTGGTCAGCTGCAGCTACTTTGCATTAAAGCTACGTCACAGAATCAGCCCTTGCAAAAACAGGGCTGGAATAGAGCGAAATGAGGCATGGCCAATATGTATGATCTGTTTGGTATTTAAAAAAAAAAACATAACAGACATGTTTTATATAGGTATGGCCCTACAATATATTTTTCAAATATAGCATGATGGGTCCACTTTAAGTTATGACAGTCAAACTGTAATCAGGATAGTAGTCGTTTAATCCATTTAAAAATAGAGTCAAGTTCAAGCGGCAAGTTTTAATATAACAATAATTTACATGAATTGTATATGAAGACTTTGAATTCATGTTTATAATCATCCCCCCTCAACTATGCAGTTCCCATCAGCTCTAAAGAGCTTTTAAGCGTTTATAAAGTGATTGATTCAGTTTTACAGCCAGCAGCTTTATACTGTTTGGATTCACGCTCAGCATTCAAGTATTTTTAGATGAGGCAAAATAAAATGGGTTTAAGAGAAAATGCTCAAACAATGCTTATTGTAAACACCGTGATACGATAATACTTCATCGTCAGATCAAGTCTGAGCTTTTCGCATCGCAGCAGCTTCAATTGCAATATCAAACAAGAACAAATATTAAGACAAGAAAACAGACATTTAACACAACATCAACAGTTTCAAGACCCTTTAACGTGCATTTGACCTGGGATTTAAGTATATTATACTGTATTTAGTATATATATATGTATTCAGGACTGACTGGTGCACAAAGGATTGCTTAGGTCTAAATCATTCAAATCGTGGGACCCTGTATCTCCGATTTGAGGGGAAAAACTCATGGTTGGGGTCAGACACAATGTTGACCAGCCTATCTATGTTGTTATGGTCGGCTGATTCAGTTTCTCATAGGGTTAACCTACAATCTTTGAACAGATTTACAACTGGTGGAGCAGTTTGGACTTATCCCTTTGGCAGTTAAAAAAACTGATAATTCCTAAGGTGTTGGTTGAGACCAGAGCAGAGCTCAAAGGCTACTGGATATTGGACATTAATCAGGTGGCCTGTGATAGGATCAGTGGCGTTTTTATATGTATAAAAGTGGTGAGGCACAAAAAACTTAGATGTCTATATATATATATATATATATATATAAGCTTCTGCAGTGAGGTTCATGGCTGGCACTGGCTCTGACTCTTCAGGTTTACAAATATTATTTTCAAAAGCTTTTTTTGTCTGATGCTTCGATTAATTTTAAACAGACAGTTCAACAAAAGGATACCAACAAATTTTAATTGTATCATTTAAATATTGAATTGTTCTCTCTTAGTAAGATCCCATTTTCAATAAAATTGCGGTCTTACCTTGACTTGAAGATTAAGTCCATTTGCCTATCCTTCTGGACAAAAATCTCTTACTTTTTTTGTAAAAGTCCTCCTTATCATCTTGTAGTTTCAAAAGTCTATCATAAATCTAATCGATAGATTTATGATTCAAAAATTATAAAAGTAGGGTAGACATGTGGATATTATCCGGCTGAACAAAACGTGCATTTATCTAACCGGTACATTTCCCACAGATCTTATTTCGAGCTATTTTCTAAAATCCCATGGAGAAATCTCATTGTTTTTTTGTGGAGGGAAACCATGCGCTGCTTACTTCCGGGTTTTAGGACGCGTCTCTAGTCTCCTCTTCACACGTACTTACAGCCAATCAGCTCTGAATTATGTGAGATGAAGTATGATGGGGATGGCAGCTCAGGGCCCCTATGGTCATTATTTTTTTTGCCACACACATTAAATAGGACAATAGTCTGAGCATGTGCAGTGTAGTTTTTATAGTCACCGTTCACTTAGACAGTGAGAGGGAGGGGCATGATCAGGTTTTGTCCCACATGGCTCAAAACGTCTCAATAGGCACACACTGTAGACACTAATTAGAAGAACACAGACTAAAACAGCAATGTACAGACGAATCCGATGATTAAACATGATCTTAAAATATGTTTTATATATATATATATTTTTTTTTTAATCATTATTTGTAATACTTTCTGCTGACACTAGGTGGGGCTGCCCCTAATGACCAGTTGCCACTGGATAGGATTAGGATAGTGTATTTGCCATATTTGGACAAAGTTTGTCAGTGTTGTGTTTGCAACTTGGTTTTGGCTAAAAACCCAATTCATAAAAAAAATATAAAGACGCATTCGGTTGTTGTTTCTGCTTGTTAATAAAACCTGAATTAACATTAACTAATCACGAAGCCCGTAAAGCATGAATGACTGCACTCAGACATTTACTTTGGGAAGGCGTTTGTGGTTTTGTTTCTCTATATATCTTTTTAAGCCATTCAAACTTAATTATTAACTCCTAAGCATTCATTTAGAATATTATATTATAAGTTTTAGATGGCAAAATAATTTTAGAAGTTAAGTACCATCTTAGTTAATGTTCTGGATTTGTATTACTGTATTTGAGCATTTCTATTTCAGCTGCATATTTATGTAATTTGAAAAGCTTGCTGCTTTAAAGCAAAGCTCCATATATCACTGTATTAGTCTATAAACATTAGCGTCGCTGCATCAAAGAAAATAGACTAAAGTAAATATGTGTTATGTGTCCCTAGTAGTGTGTAGTGGAGCAGTAATAGTGGTACACAGTGCAAAGTGAAGCAGAATGACTCGTGCAACACAAGTCTCATGCATAATGCATCGGTGCTCCCACCTCTTTAAAACAGGGAACTGTCACTCCTGGTTAGACCCAGCCCTGAACCGATTACTGTGTGTCCCCTCACCCAAGCCCATCCCTACATTAACATGTCTGTTTCCATCTCAGCACCGCACCACTCGCCCTCTATAGGGACAGGCTGGGAGAAATAACTGTGTGTAACATGTTAGCACAACAGCAGTGGCAGGGCTAATCATGGTATGCACACATCAGTGTTTCAAGATTCGAAATTCAAGATCATATGCACAGCAACTACACTGTAGATATGGCAATGACATACGTAAGTCCAGAGCTCCTCCAATAATGTAACATAATATATATACAGTGGGGCAAAAAAGTATTTAGTCAGCCACCAATTGTGCAAGTTCTCCCACTTAAAAAGATGAGAGGCCTGTAATTGTTATCCTAGGTATACCTCAACTATGAGAGACAAAATGAGGAAGAAAAAAAATCCAGAATATCCCATTGTCTGATTTTTAAAGAATTTATTTGCAAATGATGGTGGAAAATAAGTATTTGGTCAATAACAAAAGTTCATATCAATACTTTGTTATATACCCTTTGTTGGCAATGACAGAGGTCAAACGTTTTCTGTAAGTCTTCACAAGGTTTTCACACACTGTTGCTGGTATGTTGGCCCATTCCTCCATGCAGATCTCCTCTAGAGCAGTGATGTTTTGGGGCTGTCGCTGGGCAACACGGATTTGCAACTCCCTCCAAAGATTTTCTATGGGGTTGAGATCTGGAGCCTGGCTAGGCCACTCCAGGACCTTGAAATGCTTCTTACAAAGACACTCCTTTGTTGACCGGGCGGTGTGTTTGGGATTATTGTCATGCTGAAAGACCCAGCCACGTTTCATCTTCAATGCCCTTGCTGATGGAAGGAGGTTGTAACTCAAAATCTCACGATACATGGCCCCATTCATTCTTTCCTTTACACGGCTCAGTCGTCCTGGTCTCTTTGCAGAAAAACAGCCCCAAAGCATGATGTTTCCACCCCCATGTTTCACGGTAGGTATGGTGTTCTTTGGACAGGGTGTCCGTGGGGTCTTAAAAAGTATTAAAAGTTGATAAATCAATTTAGCGAAAATTAAGGCTATTAAAAAGTATTAAACGGCATTTTCCAAGGTATTAAGAAGGTCCACAGCAACGACAACATGTAACACCCTTTAATTTACTGAAAGAACATGTCGGGAAACCCCCTCAAGGCGGCCCCATGCAGAGCGTACCATAAAATGCTGCTTCTTATTTTAAGTTTCGTTGCCTTGCTCCGCTTTGTGGGGGGGGGGGAGGGAGGGAGGTTATCTGCTGGTGGACTAGATATACAGCAGGAGACCACGCCGTCCACCGCGGAGAATAAACAGAAGGACAACCATGTCAACCATGCTCCGGGGTCTTCTTCGCTGCTTTTGGTGTATTTTGTGGCGGCAGCAGCGCCACTTACAGGCCTGACATATGTACTACAGCGTTTCCAGCATTTCCAGCGGTCTAGTGTGAACGGACACGTTAATGAATCGAATGCGTGTGAACGGAAGACTTTTTTGCGTTTGCGTTTTACTGTATGCGTCTTTGTGGGGCCGGGGTCTAAGCCAAACTATATCCGGTCACAGAGATCTGCTATTTTAAAGTAAGGTCAACACATATCGACCCTAAATATAGTCTATATTAAGAACGAGAAAAGTCTTAACATATCGTTTTTTGTAAACATATGACAAATGTGTGAGGGCGATGACGTCAGAGCATCGTCCTATGTGCCGGGCTTAGCCCCGGACAGCCCCAGCCCAATTTAACCCCTGGGTATTTGTGAGGGAGCTCCTACATGGCATTACCCCGCTGAAGCTCACCAAAGTTTAATATATTTCATAGTTCAAAGTTTTGTCAATTGTTTTGTTTATTGGTCAAATACTGGTTTCTACTGGAGTGAAAGAGTCCAGAAGCAGCATGCTGCATTAACCCTGACCTTCACAGAGAGGTTGAAGTTCATGTGGAGAGGAGGCTAGTCTGTCTGCACTCTGTTTAGTTGTGCTATCTTACAATCAATATAGTAAATGTGAGGTAAAGTGTGTCGCCAAGGTATCCGGTTAGAACTCGAAGTTGCGATGAGGTCTTAAAATGTATGGAAAGGGTCTTAAAAAGGTATTAAATTTGACTTCAGGATTCCTGTATATACCCTGTTGGATGCAACTCAGCATTCTTTCTCCTCCAAACACGTCTAGTTGAGTTTTTACCAAAAAGTTCTATTTTGGTTTCATCTGACCATATGACATTCTCCCAATCCTCTTCTGGATCATCTACATGCTCTCTAGCAAACTTCAGACGGGCCTGGACATAGACTGGCTTAAGCAGGGGGACACGTCTGGCACTGCAGGATTTGAGTCCCTGGCGGCGTAGTGTGTTACTGATGGTAGCCTTTGTTACTTTGGTCCCAGCTCTCTGCAGTTCATTGACTAGGTCCCCCCGTGTGGTTCTGGGATCTTTGCTCACCGTTCTTGTGATCATTTTGACCCCACGGAGTGAGATCTTGCGTGGAGCCCCAGATCGAGGGAGATTATCAGTGGTCTTGTATGTCTTCCATTTTCTAATAATTGATCCCACAGTTGATTTCTTCACACCAAGCTGCTTACATATTGCAGATGCAGTCTGCCCAGCCTGGTGCAGGTCTACAATTTTGTTTCTGGTGTCCTTTGACAGCTCTTTGGTCTTGGCCATAGTGGAGTTTGGAGTGTGACTGTTTGAGGTTGTGGACAGGTGTCTTTTATACTGATAACGAGTTCAAACAGGTGCCATTAATACAGTTAACGAGTGGAGGACAGAGGAGGCTCTTAAAGAAGAAGTTACAGGTCTGTGAGAGCCATAAATCTTGTTTGTTTGTAGGTGACCAAATACTTATTTTACAGAGGAATTTAAAAATCCTACAATGTGATTTCCTGGATTCTTTCCCCCCATTCTGTCTCTCATAGTTGAAGTGTACCTAGGATGAAAATTACAGGCCTCTCTCATATGTTTAAGTGGGAGAACTTGCACAATTGGTGGCTGACTAAATACTTTTTTTCCCCACTGTATATATAGGACATACAACATAACATACATTTTAAAATAAAAGTAAAAATAGTGCAAGAAGAAACGTTGTAAGCGACCAAGTAAATGCAGGAGTCTATAAACATGTAAATAGAATAAGATAGACAAGAACAGAATGAAAAATGAAATATTGTACAGTGAAATAGAATAGAGAATTAGTGTATGTTAAAATAGATACATTGTAAGATGCAAACAGATGAATGCTTTAGGTTTCCTGTGGTTTTGTATTTTTTCTAGGGCTGTGAAGTTAACGCGTTTAATAATTAAAAAAATGAACGCCACTAATTATTTTAACGCGATTAACGCATGTGTATTTTTTGTCCTCGGCCGCCCCGCATCGAGTTTAAAATACCATCGACAAGCTGATGCTGACAGCCCCGCTCCTGCTGCCTGCTTGTGGCAGACCACATTTCCACGCTCACCGGCAGGCACCGACTGGCTATCGGGAGGACCGGGAGGGTGTGTGTATGTGTGGCGCGAGCGAGAGAGAGACCTTACGTGTATTGTTGTTGTTAGCATCTGGTGCTAGCTAGCTGCGCTAACGGATATAAGGAGCTGTTTAAATGAAAACAGAGGAGCGACATTTCGCCGACAACTGCGCCGAGCACTTGACTTTATGCAGGAAGCCAGACAGTGGGACATTGTAGGAGAAGTCAGCACACTCAGCACGGATAGTGCGCGCAACATGATTGCAGCGTCCAGGCAGCTCCCGTTCGAGCATATGCCTTGAGTTGCAGATAGCTCCAATGATCCATCACACACACACACACACACACACACACACACGCACACACGCACACACGCACGCACGCACGCACACACACACTTTGTATTGTATTATTGAATGGGAGAGGTTCCAGGTTGAATTGAGGCGAATGTTCAATATTCATGAGAATATTTGTCATTGTTCAAATGATAATAAACATTAGCATAAAGCATTTGTCCACTCATATGTTGATAAGAGTATTACAAACTTGAAAAATTTCTGACAGCCCTAATTTTTTCACATACGTTTTAAAGTATCTTGGCAAGTGGGAAAAACATAACATATTACGCACGTTCCCCTGTTGGACAGCTGAAAATCTTTCCTTCAAGTCCATAGATATAGACTATGTTTTCCCACATTTCTGTGAAATAAATGAAAAGGGAAAATGAAGCAGTTAATAGAAACCCAGCACTGTAGTAATTGCATTGTGTAAGAGACTGTAAAGTTATTTTGTATCAGAAATGCTTGTCCTGTAGCCTTTTATTTTACCAGACAAATTGATGTTTTGGTTTTGTAACAACCAAATAATATCAAAAAGCATTACTGCAATCTAACTGCATATAGAGAGGCGAAGTCCCTCCCCTTCCGGTGGAGCTCCATGGGACCTTATTTCGAAATAATTATGTATTGAAGTCAATGGAGAGAGAAAGATTATCTTTCGATCCCGTTTAAATTGTGCCACGAATTACACATGATGTTTGTCAATTTAAAAGATAATTGTGCAAGTAAAAAAATAAAAAACCGTGTCGTAAAACTGTGAAGTGTTGAGAGCTTCATAGTACGAAGTGAATACTTAAAACGAAAGTTAGTTATAAATCATATATGATCAATCATATTCTTGTATAAACCCATAATGAGAATGCTTCTTGAATATGTATGTATGCTTACAATTTTAGTTGTTGCTGTTTGATAACTTTGCGTTTTAAAAAGAGGGTGTTGAAAGCTTCATAGTATGTTGAATACTTAAAACGAAAGTTAGTTATAATCAAATATAATCAATTATATTCTTGTATAACCCACAATGAAAATGCTTCATATTTTAGGTTTTTCTATATTTACAGCATAAATAAAACACAAGTGGTTTGTTAAAGAGCAACTTCCAGGTTAAAGACACCTGTGAATAAATGTGTAGGGAAATGATGAATACACTAGATTTTCAAAAAAATATACAGAAATATACACTACAGTGACATCTGGCGTCGTTTTTTTAAGAAATGTTCACTTCCGCACAAAAAAGCCTCGGCACCTGACCTCCCGCGTGTGACGTAACACAGGGTAAACAAGGGGGAGAGCGGCCGGTGTAACGTATTAATAAACATGGATCCCAATGCTAGTTTCGACACAGAAGACACAGAAGAAGTTGAACATGAACATTCAAATGCATATGACGGACCACAACCTTATAATTATGAGCCTGCTAGACCAAGAGACCAGGAGCATCCAAGGATTAGAAGAAATAATGACCATCGGAGAGAAATTGAGCTGTGGTGTGTTGGGGGTTCTTACAACCCAACTCCTCACCGCGTGTTGTTTTGACGAGTCCTGCTTGAAATCATAACAGGGAGGGAATTAGAAGACACCAGGATACCAGTTAAACAATAATCCGTTTTAATTAAACAAAGTAATAATGCAATACGATATAATATAATACATTACTATACAATTCAAAGAATCATATAAGCAACGTGTGGAGTACTCCCGCCCTTATTCACGCGCTGCGGACATCCTTTCGTCTTGTCGGCGCATGGAGAGAGGGCCAACAACTAGATAAACATTTCCCTAATACTAAGAAGGGGTGGCGTTTCATTTGGGAGATACCAAAACGCTATCTCACAGGGAATCAGCGCCTGGCAGCTATGAAAGCCACAGGTGTTGGGAAGGCCTGCAGGATGCACCTCATTAAAATCAAGGGAAATGTCCCTCCCAATTTGCAAAGCCTATCGATGGTTTAACCCAGAAAAACATTCTCAGGGATAATCTTTACACTCAAAACAGAAATCACCATTAATTCTGCATCTTCCTTCTTCACAAATAGCTTAAAACACTCTTTTGATAAACAGGTAAACAGTCAAAGAAAAACACTATTGCGCTAATCTATTTTTAAGAAAAAGGGAACATTGTTTCAGGAATCTATAAAAAACCTCTCTATATTTGAGAGGAAAAATGTACCTTTTGTTCCTTCAACTATTAACACACAGGAATGTATAAACCCACACATATACTATTGTATAAAGATATGTAGACTTCCTTGAAACATGTCCTGCCAGAGATCTAAAACAGAATATACTCTCCCCACCAAGTACCCTGTCCTGCATACCTTCACCTCCCCCACACTAATAAAACCCAGTTTACTTTTAACAGCCCTTTGTCTATCGCCATTTTAGTCCTCACATTTATGAAAGGATAAAACAGAGAAATCACTATAAACACAAACACAGGTATTGTTTGAACAGTATTCACTTAACTGCTACTATTGATAATTACCAGAGAGACTCAAAGAACCTCTTTTAATGTCTGGAAATTGCAACAAGACCTTCTGCCATTTCAAATGTAACACACTTCTTTGGTACACTATCTCACATCAATTTCCACAGGTGTGAGGAGAACCAGTGGAGAACTGGGCAGCTATATTGGTGAGTGACCGGCGTTAGCTACAGAATGTTAGCTAACGTCACATCACAACATTGTGAAGTTAGCTATCATATATCAGGCTATAACTAAAGTAGTATTGATAATATAGTAACGTTACTGGCAGGACTGTTGATACTGATCCATAACAGAAACTAATGCTCAAGTATCAGCCGTATCTCGCGTTACCTAATGCAACTCCACACTACCTTCGGAGCTGTCCCGGAGGGGAGAGAGAGAGCAGGGAAGGGGCAGCTATCTTGGTGAGTGTCTGGCGTTAGCTACAGAATGTTAGCTAACGTCACATCACAACATTGTAAAGTTAGCTATCATATATCAGGCTATAACTAAAGTAGCCTTGATAATATAGTAACGTTACTGGCAGAACTGTTGATACTGATCCATAACAGAAACGAATGTTCAAGTATCAGCCGTATCTTGCGTTACCTAATGCAACTCCACACTACGTTATGGTGCTGTACCGGAGGAGAGAGAGAGAGCAGGGAAGGAGGGGGGGAAGAGCAGGGAAGGGGGGGGGGGGAGAGCAGCGAAGGGGGGGGGGGGGTAAAGATGTAATACGGTTTCCTGATAAACGTTTTGTTTTGTAGGTGCTTGTGTGTGGAATGCCAGCCCATGACCTCAGCTGTGGAGAGCATGTGCTGCAGGGAGGTGGATCCCTTCTGGGCCCTGGTGGAGAACCTCACCCCTAGACCAGACATAACATGCCTGACACTGCACCCAGGCTTTGAAGCATGCTGTCTGAATCCCTTTGTGCTACAGATAGCCTACATGAACTTCAGGCAGGAGCATGGCCCGCTTCAGGCCAGCAGACATGAGTATGTTTAGATTACAATTAAAAAGATAAATACTATTAAAGATAATACAGTTGCTATTGACCCCGAGTGTTTAGCAGGTTTCAAAACCCAGAACCTGTAGATTATATACTATATAACACTTGTTGATGAGGCTATCAAGTTTACCTGTAGATATTGTGTCCCTATCCCCAGGCAATACCGCTACACAGCTTACAGGCAGGTCATCCGCTGGGCCTATGGAGTTCTAGTTCTAGGCAGGCACATTAGGAAGCCCTTACCCTCATGTGTTGTGTCTGCCATCAGAAGACAGTTCCCAGAAGAAGGAGGAGGAATTTACAAAGGTTTTGAGTGGCCTCATTTTGGTGACGATCAATAAAATTAATCACAATCATAGTGTGTTCGCACTATGTGTTCGCATACATATGCATTTCCAAACATTTTGTCTACTTATGCTGTAAATGTGGTATTGTTTCAATTTACACAAATAAACATTGATTGATTGATAGATAGTGTCTTTTCATTATTAACCACCAAAATACGTTATTTGAACACTCCTCTCGATCGATTTACAAAAAACAATAGTATGGCCCGCCCTAATACACCAATGCCATTTTTAAAGATATACATTTTTCAACACAGAATCATTTACCAAATTACACCATATCCAATCATTTTACGAGTCAGAAAATGCTATCTGTTCATTGCAGTTATTATTTATTGAATTAGATTACCATGACCTCAACATATGTATGTAGAGTACAAGTCCACAGCCAAGAAAATGTTACTACTTCTTAGTTTTTGCAATAGTCTGTAAATATACACAACTTTATAATAAAATGCACACATTTTAAATATAAATAGAATGTTTATATATTAATATGTTAATGTGGGGAATCTCACTGGACAGCAGCAAGGGAGACCTCTAAGCGAGCCAACAAGTTGGATGAAGAATGTGTTGAAATTGCTGTGTGTAGGCATGGATTTATTCTCAAAGGTTGGTTAAAAAATATTTGTAGATAATCTGAAGCCTTACCTTCAATATGATTTGTTCTCACCATTTGTGTGTGTGTGTGTGTGTGTGTGTGTGTGTGGCGCGTGTGTGTGTGTGTGTGTGTGTGTGTGTGTGTGTGTGTGTGTGTGTGTGTGTGTGGCACTAAGACCAGCGTCCAACCACAAGGGAGTCCACATGGGAGTGTGGACAATCAGAAGCCAAAGCCAGACCATTTTTTCCTTTGGAATCTGCTGGTTTCACACTAATTTCCTGTGTTAAACCGGGAATGCCGTGCCAGATAAAGGCCAACTGCCTCATCCTTGGCGATCTCCTGGCAGGAAGTGGAAAGGGGGGCAGGGGCAGTGGAGGACAAGACTGCACTGTCTCTCGTGACCTGGAGTAGCCCTCACTCAGAGACTCCATCAGGGCTGCAGCGTATGCTGAAGGAAGGAAACAAGTGATCACATTCAGTGATATTATAGATGCATCACACAATAAATAATATTTAGGGACCGAGTAAAACAGCAAACCGTATGATGGCTTCTCCTTGATAGGGCGAACTACCCAGCCACCTTGGCAGAACCTTGGGTAGCGAACTGCATAACGCACCTCACCATCACTGGTTCGAGCAACCTCTCTGCTGCTATTGTGGTTAAAGTACAGAGCTGCCATGAGAAGCCTGCAGAGACAGCAGATTATGCAGTTCACAAGTTGTTTGTACATATGTGAATAAACTGTTTAACTGATGGCATTAGTCGGTTAAACTTCGTATTGTCCGTTAACGGTTAAATGGTTAATTATTAACATCCCTAAGCCGTACACATTCTTTCACCATCACATCATATTTACCTGCTGTACATCCCAAGGAAGGAGAACCCAGTGTGCTTTGGTGCAAAGTGGAGGATGAGGGAGTGACATGCCTCCAGGGAATAGGTCTGATGCTGTGGAGACAACTTCCGGACATCCTTCACCATTAGGCGCATTCACACTGCGGTACTTTTCCCACAAAGGTTCATGCGAACTTAGTTCATGATCGCGTTCACACCAAAAAGAGCCGGTACTAAAATTAGTTCACGCGAACCTTTTTACCCGCTCGAAAGTCCCTGCTAGAGAGCAGGGACTTTCGAGCGGCTCTTTTGTGAGAAAAGAGTTATATTGCTGATTGGCTGGGCGGATTGCAAACCACGCCCCGTAAAACTCCCAAAAAGTTTTGTGAAGCCGCCATTTTATTATCCTCGCATTAGCATTATTAGCATTAACCCAGCGCAGAAACGCAGAGAGACTAACTTATGGCAACACAAAATAAAACATGGGAGCGGTGGAGATGAGGAGGTGTCGGCGTTCTGGCGATTTACTCGGAAGGCTTCAGTAGAAGCTGATGGGAGTCCCAGCAGCCAGTCCCCAACTCCGGGGACTTTGGGCGGCAGTATACGCCGTGAAGTGGTTTGCGGCCTGCCAGTAAACCCAAAGCAGAAGAAATGACGTCAGCGGCTTCATTTGCCTAATCCACCCCCAGGGACTTTTTCCGGTGTGAACGCGATCTGTACTTAGTTCATGCGAACTTAAGAGTTTGCATGAACTAAGTTCGCATGAACCTTTGTGGGAAAAGTACCGCAGTGTGAATGCGCCTAAGGCTGTTCTCAAAGTCACCCTCTCCAGTTTAATGGCTGCAGTTGTTCCTGTACAAACACATATTTTGTTCTGATGTTACTAGAATTGTCTACATATGCATGTATTACCTACACTGATAAAGCACGATTGTGTGATACTATCAGGTGCTATTTATATAACGCCTTGTTAATGTGTTAGCACGGGTTATATATTGATGGAGGGCTCTGGAACCAAAATAAACTAAGCACCAACAAGCACTTGGACAACTAAGATCAGCAACACATCCTCACTCCCAGGTCGGCCTATGTTGACGTTATATCAAGTCCCCTGTGTCGGCTTTTGCCAACGCAAGGGGGTGCCCTTAGCGTCCATTTTCAGCTTTCCGGGATGTCCATATGCTTCTATGGACGCTCATGGAAGCACGGCATTCGTTTGTGTCGACTGCCCTTAAAGGCAATGTGAGCGTCCATTCTCATTGGATAACGGAGAATTGTACACCCGGAAGTAAGTATTCCCCTTACTGTCGATTGATTTTACAGTGATATCTGCACTACTCATCGACTAAAAAACACCAGATTATCCTTGTTAATTACACAACATTGATTGGTTTAAATTGTGTGCAATGCTTTTGTATTTTTCCCCTTCGATTCGGAGAAACAAATATTTTTTCGGAGAAAAGGATGGCAGAAGACACTACACTACCCAGAATCCCCAGCTATCGTTTGGACTACACCATGTGCTCTGTTTGACAAACCCCGTGATAGTCCTCAAGCTCTGTGATTGGAGAGTGTGCTCCGAGGGTTACGCCGCCTCGAACAGCACTTGAAATGGGATGGAACCACGGCAGACTGTCCAAAACTGGATTTGAACGGGTCCACCGCGTCCCCCCTCCCGTCCCCAGAACTACACATGCTGGCTATTCTGTTTCGCAACATGTTCTCTATCTATGGCATGTCTCTACTGGGAGTTGTAGTTTTAAAAGACGTTTTCGTATTTCCCATAATAAGAAGTTGCCAGTATTAAACTGTGTACATCCATGGAGGTTTAGGGGATAGGAAACACTCACATTTAAAACATATAATTAATAAATGGGTGAAAATTGCTTGTGCCCATAATGGGCAGCATTAATATATATACACACATGCCAGCTAAGGTCAGAAGAGCTTTATTTAACAGCTGGTCTTATGTTTGTGACCCCTGTCGTTAATTCATAACATTACATTACATTAATTGATAAGCCTGAAACATGCACTTGTCAAGGTTCAGAGGCACATTTAGCAAATATGGCAGTAGCCATCGATCAGCTTAAGATAAGATATACTTTATTGATCCCAAGTTGGAACATTTGCGTTACATCAGCATGTGTAACAGTTGTAAATATGCAGTGGTGTTTATTTGTAAATAATTTAGTATAATCACACAAATTCTGTGTTTTTTCTTTATTGATTGTTCAATACCTGACAAGGCCGGAGATGAAATATCTACATACATCTTATAAGAGTATAATACATTATGTATAATATCAGTTAAAATAAGTGCTTCAACATAGTTAACATTGCTGGAGGTGCACAAATATTGATAGATGTCTTGTAATGCACTATTGAGGAACCTGCGACCCAAGTTTTTCATTTAATGCAGAACTACACCATAGTTGTGTAGGCCTATATGATATGTCAATAAACCTTAGAAAATCTTGAAAGGGATGTGCAAAATAGTCATTATATACAGTCTTTAATTAACTATTAGTAGAGAATAACGAGTAATGAATATACTTTATAGGGATCGTATTAATATCTAATAATAAAAATAAGGAAATTCAATAACATGCTTTAACCACTAGGATAAATCAGCTGTGCACCTTTATGGTGTAAATACAGCCTATCTACCATTTGGATCAAATATAAAAGTCAGCCGAATTAGTGTTGATACTGCAAGGAGACGTATTGTTTGAAAAGAAATTTAAGATGTTGTTTAATGGCTGATATATTTATGATCCACGTCACGTTTTCAGTTCCTCATGTTTGTCTAGAAGTATTCTCATCAGGGCTCTATAAATACAGAACTACGGCAGATATGTACTATTTAATGCAGCCGAACCGTGTATTACAATGCCGTTATGTGATGACTTTCAAAGAGAAAAGCAAGCACACTCGGAATAAAGTATTATTTAAGCCATACTTGAGATCAACATTAGTTCGCTGCAGTGGCTCTTTTGATGGTTCCTCGTCAGACGACTCCCTCCTCTGGGCTCCATGGCATATCCCCAGGGTGGTCCATGGTTACAGAAGATGACTCATCATCACTGTGTGTTGGACTGGGCAGTGGAGATTCTGTCTGACACCCCACACTGACCATCCTGGGCTGTACCTGGACAGCTAGGATAAAAAGATATATATTATATAATTGTGCCTGCCATAAACAACAGCCCTGCCATACAATCTACCTTCACAAAGTTTATGGGTCATTCCAGAATTGGAGGACAATTTAGACACCAACATTTTTGAAAAATCAACCTTTTATTTTATAATTGTTTTTATGTATTCAGGAAAAACAGATCCTCCTGTAGCTCCTGTGTGTTGTGTGAACTCGCCATAGCTTCTAACTTTTCTTCTTCATGTATTGTGTTCGTTTTGTTCTTGTTCTTCATTTGTTATTTACGGACGGCTGGCTTTTAGGCGCAATACCGCCCCCTGGATTATATATAGTGTAATACCATACACTATATATATATACTGAGTGACAGACTTTTTTCCCACACGTAAAAAAAGGCGCATTCGCCGTGTGACTGCATGTGCCGAACCGTGACGGTACGGGACGAATACGGATACCGTTACACCCCTAGCATGGATTATTAGATTTTTTATATGGGGGACATGAAATGTCCTCCAATTCTGGAATGACCTTTATGTTCAGGTTTTGTTGACATTCGGGCTGAGATGTTTTAATTCATTTATATGTTAATTATTGAGGTCATAGCAAGTCTTGGAGTTGTAACAGCCTGCATAATAGTGAGATGTTTTTCTAATATGTTTTTAACATGTACAAAAACTATGCCGAGTCTTTACCGCGTTTTGATGTAAAATGGGCGCGCTACTTCTGTGTTACATTTACCTGATGAACGATGGAAAGGTCTGAGGTTACACTGTGAGCCGCAGTGAAGCACAGATGTTGGCTGAGGAACCAGTGGAGAGATGACCTCTTGCTCTGGGTCTATAAGCCCAGCATCACTGGCTGTAGGTGAATCTGCAGTACTGTTGTCTCCCAAAGTCTTGAAAACACACACATGAAACACATAATTACTAGGGCTGTCAAACGATTAACATTTTTAATCAGATTAATCACAGCTTAAAAATTAATTAATCATGATTAATCACCATTCGAACTATGTCCAAAATATGCCATTTATTTATGTATATTGTTGTGGGAATGGAAAGATACATGAAAGCAGGCGGATATATCCATTTAACATACAGTATCTATGTTTATTATAACACTTGTCTGCGTGTCAAAATGAAAGACAACCCACACACCTATCAATCATCAAACCCTGGGGTCTTAATTCATTACGTGTTGATTTCTATCAACGGGGATTACTTCAGGAAAGTCGACGGGGGGGGGGGGACTAGTGGAGTACTTCGTGACCACAGAGTGTGAACGTTGTGATCAGCTGTTTTAGCGCAGTTCTCCAGTGAAGGGGGGAGTCTCCCTCCGCAGCCGGTTGGCGTAGTTTTGGCACAATTCCGTTGTACAGACCGACGTTAACAGCAGCCCTGTCTGTGCACACGGAGACCGACTCGGTCGTCCGGTGATCTAACCGCCTTCTGGAAAAGCTTCACAAGTACGTCGGTACGCAAATGCACTTTGTGACACAAGTGACGGTACGCATTTCAGATTACGCACATAACCTGCGTACCAGTTTGTGCACCCCTGTACCAGAGCCATATTATTACTATTATATGGCTCTGCCCTGTACTACAGCAAAAGTATTCTGCGTCGGGACTTCCTGCAAAAACACCACGCCATTATCAAAGATGTTCTATTGAGAAGACGATCACTACGTGACAAAAGTTTTCAAAACCGTGGCTACTGAAATCAATCTGACTAACTGCTGTCTGTGCAATTTACTCCGCGCGAGTTGGCAGACTTTATTTTGCTTACTTTAACATCATTTTTCATGGTGGGGCTAAGCCATTTCTTGGTATGGGTGTAGCCTACCCCAGCCATACCCTGGCGCTGCCACTGGTGGCACGTATGGGGCGGGCCATTCTGCACATGCGTTAACGCAATTAATTCAAAAAATGAATTACCGCTGTTAACGCGATAATTTTGACAGCACTAATAATTACACATCAAAATAAATAGCAACTGCGCCATTAGCTATGCAAATAAAATCCCCACGCCAATTCTAGCTAACATTATCCATTATGACTTAGCAAGTGGGTTTAACAAGCTAGCAACATTAACTTACAGCAATAAATACTAAACACACGTTGCTTTTCATTATTGAAATCATTATACTACTATACTACTATACTACTAATTTGGAAGTTAGCAAACGTTAGAAAAACAATACTTACGGTGCACAGTTCACGTTTTTGTTTTGCTGAATCTCTGACCGACGCTCCCGCGCTCTCGCTGCTGCTGCTGCTGCTGCCGGAGCTGTGTGTATTGACGGAACCGCACTAGCTATCAGCCTCACACGGCCCTGGCTTCGATATCCCATACACATCACTTGACTCATAATCCTCCGGTCGAAAATGAGCGCCACAAACCACCGCGTTTTTCGTCACAGACGCAGCATTGAAGTTCAGTCTCTTTGTCTGCACAAAACGAACCCAGGACCGAAAGTTAGCTAGCTTTCTTTTCCTGTTCGGGAAACTGTGGACTCGATGTCCTGACAGGCTGGTATTTGTGCAACCTGCACAAACACAATACTGCACCATGATTACAAATGGTGAAATACAATGTAAAACTACCGAAAAATACCAGATCACTAAAACGCAACTACTAACTACACCCGCGGTCAGAGAGCGGAGATGTTTACCCCATGTGATGTAATATGACGCATGACCTTAAAGAAAAGCCGTTTTTAAGAGCAGAGCAAGTTTAAGCATAAATGTAGAGAAAAAAAAAACCTGCAAGATGCTCTTTAAGTTGAGTGTAAGACCTATAATGATTTATGCCTTACTCTCTTATAAGAGAGAAGGCAGTTTATTTCCTCTCCTCTCACAGCAGTTCACAGGGAGGGGGGCTCCTGACTTAAGGAGAAACACATTGAGGCCTCAAAAAGGTGGTTATGTCATAGCCATAGAATATGTCTGCTCATGCCCTTTTTTTTTACACAAACATGGGAAGGTGTGTCTTATGCCATAGCCAATAGAATATGTTGGTTGGGTATAGAGGAGGTGTTTTTGGGGTTTCTATCCGGTTTTTTGAGCATAAAGAGACAGGGTTTTTTGGATTTCGTTGGAGAGAGAGGGGGAAACCCCTGGTACACTCTCTTCCGGTAGGCTCTGGCCCTCAGAGCTGGGCAAGGAGCTCTCGGTAAGGTTGCCTGGAATGCGTAATTATTACGTGCAGGATCTTAGAACTAATAACTCTAGTTAGACCTTGCCTGGAATGCGTAATTATTACGTACAGGATCTTATAATTAATACTTTTAGTTAGACCTACCTGGAATGCGTAATTATTACGTACAGGATCTTATAACTAATAACTCTAGTTAGACCTTGCCTGGAATGCGTAATTATTACGTACAGGATCTTATAACTAATAATTCTAGTTGAATCTACCTGGAATGCGTGGTTATTACGTACAGGACCTTAGGACTAATAATTCTAGTTAAATGGGAGAAATATGAATTAAGGTTTTAGATAAAAATATAACCCCAGCATGAATATGTTTCGTATGATTATAATGTGTTAAAAGTAGGGCTGTCAAACGATTACAATTTTTAATCAGATTAATCACAGCTTAAAAATTAATTAATCATGATTAATCACCATTCGAACTATGTCCAAAATATGCCATTTCTTTATGTATATTGTTGGGAATGGAAAGATAGCGGATATATCCATTTAACATACAGTATGTATGTTTATTATAACATTTTTCTGCATGTCAAAATGAAAGACAACCCACACACCTATCAATCATCAAACCGTGGGGTCTTAATTCATTACGTGTTGATTTCTATCAACGGGGGAGTACTTCAGGAAAGTCGACAGGGGGGGGGGGCTAGTGGAGTACTTCGTGACCACAGAGTGTGAACGTTGTGATCAGCTGTTTTAGCGCAGTTCTCCAGTGAAGGGGGGAGTCTCGCTCCGCAGCCGGTTGGCGTAGTTTTAGCACAGTTCCGTTGTTCAGACCGACGTTAACAGCAGCCCTGTCTGTGCACACGGAGACCGACTCTGTCGTCCGGTGATCTAACCGCCTTCTGGAAAAGCTTCACAAGTACGTCGGTACGCAAATGCGCTTTGTGACACAAGTGACGGTACGCATTTCAGATTACGCACATAACCTGCGTACCAGTTATGTGCACCCCTGTACCAGAGCCATATTATTACTATTATATGGCTCTGCCCTGTACTACAGCAAGAGTATTCTCCGTCGGGACTTCCTGCAACAACACCACGCCGTTATCAAAGATGTTCTATTGAGAAGACGATCACTACGTGACAAAAGTTTTCAAAACCGTGGCTACTGAAATCAATCTTACTAACTGCTGTCTGTGCAATTTACTCCGCGCGAGTTGGCAGACTTTATTTTGCTTACTTTAACATCATTTTTCATGGTGGGGCTAAGCCATTTCTTGGTATGGGTGTAGCCTACCCCAGCCATACCCTGGCGCTGCCACTGGTGGCACGTATGGGGCGGGCCATTCTGCACATGCGTTAAATGCGTTAAATATTTTAACGCAATTAATTCAACAAATTAATTACCGCCGTTAACGCGATAATTTTGACGGCACTAGTTAAAAGGTAAAAACCCTGTATTAGTTTGGACCTATTTTTCTTCAAATAAACTGATCTCACCTTTTGGACTGGGAAAACTAAAAGTACATCAGTGCTCTCCTCTCCTGCTTCAAAGGTAAGCCTGCACCCTGCCACACACATGTAGGTAGGAGAGAGAGAAAGAGTTGTCTGAATAGAAACAATTTAACCTGGTTCTTCGGGGAGTTAATAGAGGTGAGATCTTGCTGAAGTTGGTGGATCTGAGCCAAGCAGTAAACTTACATAGACTCAATAACTTCGGTCAGGTCAATTAGTAGGTCAGAGTAATTTACCGGAATAAATTATCAGGACCTCACCGACTCTCAACAGAAGTAACACATTTGATTGTGTGAAACGTTCAATGAACTACATCTCCGGTCTAGCAGAACAACACACGTCACCAAGATGGCCGTCACTACTGTCTTGTCAACAAAACGATCAACACAATGAAACACATCCAGAAGAATGTCATGCAAAGCTGCCAGCCTGCCTTTGATTCTCTCTGAATTGCCTGGTCTTTTTAATGTTTAATGTCAACCATTTGTGCAGATAGCATGAAGTAGAAAAGATCGGCGATCGCCGATGCTAGCGTTAGCATTTCTCCCCCGGGCTTAAATGGTGTATTATAGAATGATCACACCGGTGACATTACTCTTCAAAGGGTTCACGAAATATGAAAACTACTCGTACTGTTTAACATTTTGGGTTACTTGATGTTACTTCATATTAAGGCTAATACAAATGACAAGGCTGTAATGCTAACTAACGTGCTAGCTACTAGCTAGGTAGCTAACTTGATCCAGCCACTCCTGGTCCTTTCATCAGACGGGAAGCGAAAGAATGAGCAAGGCCCATTGCTGGTATGATAACAACCTGGTACTAAGCACACAGGCATCTTGTTAAAGTTATCTTATCTTAGCCAGCGCCATATAGATATAATCTATCTATATGGCGCTGATCTTAGCTATCTCTTAGTGGAGGAAAACAATTGTGACATCACTTACGCGACTCTGGGATTTGTAGTCTTTCTAGTTGCGTATTTTTCATAGTCTTATATTTCAACAGTTTTACGACAAACTGTGACTTTTTTTACATGGAAATTATTTTTTAAGATTGACAAACAGCATATGTGTAATTCATGGCACAATTCAAACGGGATCGAAAGATAAGTTTTCTCTCTTCATTGACTTCAATACATTATTTTTCCGAAATAAGGTCCCGAAGTAGATGGGCGTGACTTCGCCACTCTATTGACAACCCTGTCTCCTAAAAATTACGTTCCCACAGAACTAAACTGCATTCCCAATTACGTTTAGCTAGAAACGTATTTTCTCCCACGTTACGTTTGTTATGAACGTATCTCAAATACGTTTATTTTCTACATATCTTCTAGAAACATATGTTCTCCCACGTTACGTTCCTTATGAACGTATCTTAAATACGTTTATTTTCTACATATCTTTGCCATTTATTGTCTTGCTTATAATAATGATAATAGTTATTTATAAATATCATTTTAGAGCACACATTTGAAATCGAGAATCGGGCTCGATATATGGTTAAATTAAAATCAGTAGGCGAGGCTGTAATTTCGCCAGCTGTTACTCTCATGAGCGAGGCAGAAAATAATAGTTTTAACATGCCAAAAAGCTGCTGTGTCGTTTATTGCACCTCAAACATTAAAACAAATCCAAAGTTACGTGTTTCTGTACTTCCTCTAAGAAAAAAGGACAGTAACAGAAGATCTCTGTGGCTTCAGGCTTGATCGCCGTTCAATCAGGATCAATGTGTCTCTACAGTCATGACGTAGATTTTGATATTGTCGTCACTCTACACTCGTCGATCAGAGCGAGCGGAGCGCATTTTCTCATCCGCCTCACGGAGCGTGGAAAGTGAGGGGCAGGGCTGCCTCTCTTCCGTCGGCGTGGATAGGAGGTTTACCTGTGCACCTGTGCTGTTGTGGGGAGGTTTTTCCCGGGAAGTCGCGGAGAGACGGAGCGGCTGCACGTTGTTGTTTGGGCCCCCTTTTTCCACCTGCCCAGTTGTGCTGTGGCAGGGACCTGCTTCCACTTGTCGTGTGCTGCTGTCCTGGCGAGATTTTACCCCGGGGGGCGTAACGGAGACCGGAGCGGCTTCCCGTTCTAACCCTGGTCCGCCCAGTAGTAATAGTCAGATCGCTACTCCTGCTGATTTTAAAGCTAGGTCTGGGTTGGGTTTCATCCACTTGAATGTGCGCAGTCTGTTAGGTAAACTAGATTTTGTCCGTATCTGGGCAAAATCGACTGACGCTGACGTCATTGTCTTATCTGAAACATGGCTAAATAAGTCTATTTTGGCCTCTGACATTGCCTTAAATGGTTATAATGTGTATCGTACCGACCGGCCTAATAAAGGTGGTGGCATTGCAATTTATGTTAAGAATAATTCAGTGTAACTACATTAGTTTCCAAATCGATCAGTAAGCAATTTGAATTTGTAGCCTTAAATATAGAAGTGGCAAAGGGTCAACAGGTCATGGTGGTGGGCTGCTACAGACCCCCCTCAGCTGTCAAAGACTCCTTGTCTTCACTAGCAAATCTTTTATCACAACTAGACTAAAAGGAAATAGTGTTACTTGGAGATTTTAACTGGGACTGGTTAACTGCAGTGTCAGAGGATTTTAAAAACCTTTGTATCTCATTGAATGTTACTCAGATTGTGGACAGTCCTACTCGCCCAAATATTAAGTCCCCTAATAAATCCTCCCTAATTGATCTCATTTTAACTAATGTTCCCCATAAATATTCTTCTGTGGGAGTATTTGCAAATGATCTGAGCAATCACTGTGTTGTAGCCACAATTAGGGACACTAAGGTCCAAAAGGTTAAACCTCGCATTATCATCAAGAGAGACAAAAACATTTTGTGGAGCAGGGTTTTGTGCATGATCTGTTTGATTTTGATTGGGGTAAAATCGATCTGTGTGCTGATGTAGAAACCGCATGGTCTTATTTTTATCTTGGTTTTATGGAGATCATTGATAGACATGCACCCCTGCATACATTTAGAGTAAAGGGACGAGACAATCCTTGGTTTTCTGCTGAGCTGTCTAGTCTCCTTCATGAGAGAAACAAGGCCTGGGCAAAGGCTAGGAAATCAGGCTCAGAGATAGAATGGCTGCATTTTAGGCAGCTAAGGAATAGCTTCACTTCAAATGTCAAAAGTGCAAAGTCGAAGTACTATTTGTCAGTTACCACAGAAAACCTAAATAATCCTAGGAAATTTTGGAAAGCAATAAAATCGATATCAACCGGTGAGATCCGTAATGAGCTACCTCCGTGCATTACCACAGCATCTGGCTCTATATCGGACAGGGCCACTATGCTAAATTGCTTTAATGAGCATTTTGTGTCCTGTGGTTCTCTATTTGATTCTGTCACTAACTCTGCTTCTGTAAACACCACAGTCTGTGACTCTGAACAACGTGGTCTGGAAAACCCTTTCAGTTTTACCCCTTTTACTGTTGATGTTGTTCATGAAGCCTTATCTAAGCTAGATCCTAGGAAACCAGCTGGCCCGGACAACTTAGAACCTTTCTTTTTAAAGATAGCTGCAGACTTTATTGCTCCACCTCTTACTTCTCTTTTTAACCTCTCCCTCAGCACAAGTACAATTCCAAAAGTATGGAAGTCTGCTTATGTCTTGCCTTTACTGAAAGGAGGGGAGGCAACTATTTTAAATAACTATAGGCCAATCTCTAAATTGTCAGTTCTGGCTAAGGTTCTTGAACGCCTAGTGAGTGAACAGGTAAAGGAGTTTTTATGTACAAATGACATCCTGTCTAAACATCAGTCAGGCTTCAGAAAGAAACACAGCACCATCATTGCCACAAGGAAAGTGGTGAATGACATTACTAGTATTTTAGATAATGAGCAGAGTTGTGCAGCTCTGTTTATTGACCTTTCCAAAGCGTTTGACACCGTTGATCATCTCATCTTAAAGCAGAGGCTACTCAGTATTGGCCTATCCAGCCTTGCAGTGGGGTGGTTTGTGAACTACCTCTCTGAAAGGTCCCAATGTGTTCATTTTGATGGACTGTCTTCTGAGTGGTTAAACATTTCTAATGGTGTACCACAAGGTTCTGTTTTAGGACCACTTTTATTCTCCATATATATTAACAGTGTAGGTGATAATGTGGATGAAGCTACTTTACATTTTTATGCGGATGATACTGTGATGTATTGTGCAGGTCCCACCATTAAGGAGGCTGTTGTTAAATTACAGGCTGTTTTTAACATTATTCAGACTCAGTTCTCTGAATTAAAGCTTCTTTTAAATGTGGATAAAACCAAGGTAATGCTCTTTTCAAAAGCAAAAAAGACACCAGAGCCTGTTTTAGATATTGTAACTACGCAAGGAACAAAACTTGAAGTTGTTGCCTGTTACAAATACCTTGGTATCTGGCTTGATGATTGTCTCTCTTTTAAACTTCATGTCAATAACCTGCTAAAAAAACTGAGGGTTAGGCTAGGTTTCTCCTACAGGAACAAGTCCTGTTTCTCGCTTGAGGCCAGGAAAAGGCTAGTCACTGTGACCTTTTTACCTGTGCTGGACTATGGGGATCTGGTCTATATGAATGCACCTGCCAATTGCCTGGTCAAGTTAGATGCTGTGTATCACAGTGCACTGAGATTTGTGACAAACTGTAAAGCATTAACCCATCACTGTACCCTGTATGCAAGGGCTGGTTTGCTTTCACTAACTGTACGGAGGCTACTGCCTGAGATCGAATGCTGTGGTTTTATTAAATGTGCCAACTGCTAGGACTGTCTTAGGGAAGACAGCTATTAGATGCGCAGCTCCTCTGTCTTGGAATAGTCTGCAAATTAAATGGAAACTGAACAATCTGGTGCCACTAAATGTTTTTAAAGCTCGGTTGGATGCTAGTCAATCAGAAGCTATTGGTACCTGTTTATGTGGATAATTATGTACATGATGCTGTATGATGTCCTTTTGTTGTTCTGTTTATGCTTTTATGTTTCATGTGGAACTACTTGAACAGGTCTCCCTTGGAAAAGAGATCAATGATCTCAATGGGTTTTTATCTGTATAAATAAAGGTTTGAAATTAAATTAAATGACAGCGTTGGTTTCCCCAAAAGTGGGCGGGGCTGTAAAGTGACTTAGATTTTACTCAATTATTCAAAACCATTCTATTTATTTAAATGTAAATTACATGCCAGTGTTTTATCTTTTTATTTATTTGTTTTTATTTTAAAATCGTATAATGTCGGACTTTTTTTCCTCTTTTCTAAATAACACACTGTTATTTACTCAATAACACACAATTATCCTTGTTTTTATTTATTCATTTAATTCTATAATCTTGGGCTTTTTAGCCGTAACTAAAGTCACCGGAAACAGACGGGACATTTCGAGCGATACACACCACAAACCCACTAAACTGATTACCCAAGATCCTCAGCTTGAAGCTCGTTGATTGGATGTTTTAGCCGCAATGCACGCTGGGATATGGTGTTAATAATGGAGATATGATATCCGACAACGAAAAATAAAATACCTAATTCAGAGTGCTCTTGCTTTTCTCTTTGGAAGTCATCACATAACGGCATTGTAATACACGGTTCGGCTGCATTAAATATTACACATCTGCCGTAGTTCTTTATTTATAGAGCCCTGATGAGAAGACTTCTAGACAAACAGGAGAACTGCTGCCAACACTGAATACTTGACGTGGATCATAAATATAACAACAATTAAACAACATCTTCAATTTCTTTTCACAAAATACGTCTCCTTGCAGTATCAATAGTAATTCGGCTGACTTTTATATTTGATCCAATTGGTAGATAGGTTATATTTACACCATAACGGTGCACAGCTGATAGAAAAGGACTTTTTTTAAAGATATTACTGATTTTCTTTGAATATCAGAATGTAAATACTGAGTTGAGAGAATAGTCAGGGGATGGGAGACACATCTATGGAATCACAATTTCAATAGCTTACCATTAAATGACGGATATGCCTTTCTGTCTGTGATGTTTTACAAATCAGATATTAATGTGTAGAAGTAAAACAAGAGAAATAGTATAGCAATATCCTGTAAAATTATGTAAAAACATGAATAAAACTACACATAAGTGTCTACACTAATAAAATACCTTGTGTGCACCGCCTAGTGCAGTGACCACCAACTGGCGGCCCGCGGGCCCGCCAGACATTCTCATCCGGCCCGCACGACGGGGGTGACTGTGGCGTTGGCGGAGTGGTTACTGCATTCGCCTCCCACCCATTTCTTTGTTTACAACGTCTCGTGAGTAAGGTGCAGTACCGGAGTCCAACAGAGAGGCAGCAGCTGCGGGACAGTAGACTGCGTACTGCAAGAAGTGATCCTTCGTTGTGAAGAGTCTGGTTAATGCGCTCTGCACCACAGCAGTAGCCCCGCTGTGACAGAGTCCAACAGAGAGGCTGGAGCTGCGGGACAGTAGCCAAGAAGCAGGGTTGGGTTGTAACGGAAAACATAACGGCGTTACGTAATCAGAATACAAAAATCAAGTAGGCTTAACTGTATTCAGCTGGCGTTACATTTGAAAAACGAGTAATCTGATTACAGTTACTTTCGTAAACCTGAAGTGAATACATTTTGGAATACTTATTGGAATTATTGGTGGAAAAGTTTCCTCACAAAATGTAATATTCATTACCGGCAGAACTGTGTGCACACTGCACAGCATGTCTGTGAGCGAGAGAGAGATGCAGCGTGTCTGTGAGGCCCCGCCCCCGCACGCAGATGAGAGAGAGAGATCTCTTTTAAGATATATTGAAAGTTAGAAACGGAGATGGTTAGTTAAAATGTGCAAGATAACGTTTATGTAGCATTTCTTTATTGTCGAAATGATGACATTTCATAACGGGATCAAATCAAAGTGAACGGCCTGCTGCTGCTGAATGCATGGGGCATGTGACTGGAAAAAGTTTTAAAAGTTATTACATCGTTTCAGATAATAAATAATAATGATAATTCATTCTATTTAAGGGCGCCTTTCAAAGCACCCAAGGACACCTTACAATTCATAACATATTCCAAGGAAAGGTTTTAAGACAGTACAAAGAATGCAGTCCGGGTGATGTTTTTTATGTGGGGTGCAGATGAGAGAGCTGTCCAGAATGACACCAAGATGTTGTGTTTGAGTTCTTGATAAGCCATGAAAACAGTAAAATAAGTGTCTCCTGTGCACCAAAACATACCCATCTGTTATGGAAAAAGAAAGTATTCCAAAAGTAATCTGAATACTATTTATAAAATTCTGGGCTATATAAAAATCGCTGGCCCGCGATAGTGTCTATTGGTTACATTTCCGCCCTTGAACAAATGTAGTTGGTGATCCCTGGCCTAGTGGTTAAAGCATGTTATTGAATTATTTTTGTTGAAAACAATATTAAGAGTACATACTTTCATAGGGGGAAAGTAGAAGGTCAATGATAGAAATATTATATAGAATATAAAGTCAAGATACTAAGTGATCTCTACAATAAAAGAGTTTAGTGCCGGATGTACACAGATATTAATATGAGGATGTGCAAAACGAATTAACCTTTATTAACACATTAAAGAATACTTTAGGTTAAGGTCTTCTTTTAAACAAGAAAAAAGGGGGTATCTATCTACAGATGAATATTAAGCCTGACAAAGTACTTAACGTCTAAAATATTGCTTTCCTGCAATGTTAACTATGTTGAAGCACTTATTTTAACTGATATTATACACATTAATTATACTCTTATGTATGTAGTAGATAGTATAATAAATGTGCAGAATATGACAGTTTAATGGTGGAGGTACACACATATTGATAGATGTCTTGTAATGCACTGTTGAGGAACCTGCGACCCAAGTTGTGTATAAGATCAATACACCTTAGAACATCTTGAAAGGGATGTGCAAAATAGCCTTTATACAGTTTTTAATGAACTATTAGTAGAGAATAACGAGTAATGAATATACTTTATAAAGATCTGCAGATAGATGTTTAGTCTTCTCAAGCACCAACTATCAAATATCTCTCCTGATTGTTGGCACTTGACAATCACCTTCCCTGAATTTTACTCAGGTGTAACTAAAGTCTGCTTTAAGGGTTGTTTATATTCCACATCATTCATCAGAATCTGCAAAGTAACTAAACTAAATGTAGTGAAGTAAAAATACCAGGTTTGTTACGGTGTGCAGGAAGCAGGACCCAAATGCAGACCAGAGTAAAAATAATTCCTTTATTCCAAGGCTATATATATACACAAAGACAGAACAGGCCACTCACCGAAGACCACGTCAATACACCAGACGAACCGACAAAGACAGAAAAACCAGAACTTAAATACACACGAGACTAATCACACAAACAAGACACAGGTGAGGAGGGAGGAGAAAACACAGGGGCCACAGGTGAACACAATCGGGTAATCAGACACACCAGGGAAACTAACGACAGGGAACCACAGACAGATCTAAACAAGACAAAACACAACGCAGACAGAAAACCACAGACAGATCTAGACAAGACAAAACACCAACACAGACAGATCTTAACAAGGTTAACCTCTGAATTGTAGTGGAGTAGAATTACAAAGTAACAATGAGCTGTCATGTGGGTATATATTAATGCTGCCCATTATGGATACAAGCGATTTTCACCCATTTAGTAATTACATGTTCTATTTCGTCCCTACTGACCGCCAGAGGCGGTGCTTTAGCACCGGATATGTCCATCGCGCGCATGCGCAGCTCGAGTACCAATAACAACAAAGTCACCTGTGACCCACGTGACACCGGCTATATCAGCCGGTATTGTCCGAGGATCTGTTCCTTTTCATCTTCTCGCTGCGCGAGGGTACCGTGGCTACGTTTTCGTAGCCTACAGCGTTCAGGTTTGAACGTTTGATCTGAGGGATTTCTCTGCAAACAGCTGGCCGCGTGAAGCTTCGCGACTGACAGTCGGGGCTACGGGTCGTTAGACGCGTCCTCCAGGAGCTGCGCCGGCTGTGCAGAGCCTCGACAGACAGGTTGGTGTCAGCTTGTTGCTGGTGATGGCTGTGTTTCCACACCCGCTCCCAGCCAAGTTGTCCTGATTACCGTCTTATTGTTTGTGGCTTAGACTTTCTGGTGACGACAGTGTTCCCGCTTTCTCTCCCATAAAGTTGCCCTTATGCTCTTTTGAAAGTTCTGCTTGTGGCGTTGTGCCCGAGCTATCATTAGCATTTGAGTCCCAGCTTTGGCTGCGTTCCTCATTCGATTTGGAAAGCCAAGAGTGTCATACTTTAAACCCGTTTTTCGTTTAGATGCAGAAAGTAAGGTAAGTACTTTCTATTTTCTAGAAGCTATTATCTGGTCTTAACATTTGTGTTCTGACTTGGTCGCTTGATTGTTAGCAGCAGCCGCTTGGCTAACACCTTGCTGTTGAGCTTAACTATTAACTCAGGGCAGTGCTCCCGCTCCCTGTAGCATAGGGTTTGATTGCAGTAGCGCTAGATCGTTGTATTCCTGCTCCTAGTACTAGACTCCTAGCACTAGGATGATATGCAGAGAACATCTTCACGGCGGGTGCTGTGTGGTCGGCATGTGCGGTTACTACTGTAACCAGACACGGTTCTATGCGGGCTGTTCTCTTTCTTAGAAGCTAATTATCTGGTCTTAACATTGTGTTCTGACTTGGTTGCTTGATTGTTAGCAGCAGCCGCTTGGCTAACACCTTGCATGTACGGTTAAGCTTCATTATTTAACTCAGCCGGTGAGGGCAGTGCTCTCGCTGCTGCTCCCGGTAAACGCATGGTATGGTTGCAGTAGCGCTATATCGTTGTATTTACTGCTCCTAGTACTAGACTCCTAGCACTAGGACGATATGCAGAGAACAATCTTCACTGTGTGTGCCGTGTGCTCTGCATGTATGGCCATTAAGGAGGATTTCATCCTCCCAATATTATATTGTCTAGTGGGCAGCCGTTGGCTGACACTTTTATGCACCGGCCACAGTTACTATTGTAACTAAGGTTCTAAGCCGTAAGTACTGGCCATAATTACTACTGTAACTACGGTTCCAAGCTGTGTAAGTACTGGCCATAGTTAATACTGTAACTACGGGGTTAAGCCGTAAGTACTGGCCATAGTTACTACTGTAACTACGGTTCCAAGCCGTGCACGTACTGGCCATAGGCAATACCGTAACTACGGCTCTATGCCGTGTAAGTACTGGCCATAGTTACTACTGTAACTACGGTTCTAAACCATGTAAGTACTGGCCATAGTTACTACTGTAACTACGGTTCCAAGCCGTGCAAGTACTGGCCAGAGTTACTACTGTAACTACGGCTCTATGCTGTGTAAGTATCCAAGCCGTGCAAGTACTGGCCAGAGTTACGACTGTAACTACGGTTCTAAGCCGTGTAAGTACTGGCCATAGTTACTACTGTAACTACGGTTAGATGCCGTGTGAGCCCTGGCCATGGTTACTGCTGTAACTACGGCTCTGTGCTATTCTATTCTTTAGAAGCTAGTTATCTGGTCTTAAACATGTGTGTTATTTGACTTGATCTCGCTTGATCGTTAGCAGCAGCCGCTCGGCTAACGTCTTGCGTATACTGTTAGCTTCTTTATTTTACCCAGCTAGGTGAAGGCAGTGCTCTCGCTCCCGCTCCCTCTACCGGTAATGCGGATGTAGCTACATCCCTTTTTCTGTTCGGCGAGTAGTAGCACCGCTCTACTCTTCCCGTTCAGCAGGTAGCCGGTGAAGGCTGTGTTCCCGCACCCGCTCCCGGTTACACTGCATCTGGCGTTCGACTCTAACTCAACCAGTGAAGGCAGTTCTCGCCCCCACTCCTGGTAGACGCCAAACCGCCTTGTTTTTTCTGTTAAGCAGGTAGCTGGTGAAGGCTGTGTTCCCGCACCCGCTCCCGGTTACGCTGCATCTGGCATTCGTCTCTAACTCGACCAGTGAAGGCAGTGTTCTCGCCCCCGCTCCTGGTAGATGCGGAACTGCCTTGTTTCTCCGTTAAGCAGGTACCCGGTGAAGGCTGTGTTCCCGCACCCGCTCCCGGTTACACTGCATCTGGCATTCGTCTCTAACTCAACCAGTGAAGGCAGTTCTCGCCCCCGCTCCTGGTAGACGCCAAACTGCCTTGTTTTTTCCGTTAAGCAGGTAGCTGGTGAAGGCTGTGTTCCCGCACCCGCTCCCGGTTACACTGCATCTGGCATTCGTCTCTAACTCAACCAGTGAAGGCAGTTCTCGCCCCCGCTCCTGGTAGACGCCAAACTGCCTTGTTTTTCTGTTAAGCAGGTAGCTGCTGAAGGCTGTGTTCCCGCTCCCGGTTACGCTGCATCTGGCATTCGTCTTAATTTAACCAGTGAAGGAAGTGTTCTCGCCCCCGCTCCTGGTAGACGCTAAACTGCCTGGTTCCGTTAAGCAGGTAGCTGGTGAAGGCTGTGTTCCCGCACCCGCTCCCGGCTGCATCTGGCTACCTACAGAACGGTTCATTCATGTAGCGCCTGTAGGGTTTCTCTTGAGCCCGAGGACGGCCACGACCGCTGCCCCTCCTGCCTCGGCCGCGTCTGGCGGTCAGTGGGGACGAAATTCGAGCATCTGAGGGAGGTTCTCACGGTAAACGCCTGCATGAGCTGTAGCTGCATGTCTCGGGTGCTCAGAGTGGCTCGAATCACTGAGGTGGAACGTCTGGCAGCAACCAACAGACACCTCTCCTTGTCACGTACTCCTCCAGATCAATTCGGCCGTTCCCGGCGACTTGAGGGAGCGATGGCTTTGTGTGCTCCCCCCCCAATAGAAGGACTAGAAATAGGCTGTCCTCTAAAGTGGATCGGCTAGCTGCCGATAGGGGCATGATGAAGTCGCCTCTTGGCCCTTCAGCCTGGGCCCGGTGTAGGGCCCCCCCCCCCTTCGGTTGGCGCCCCTCCTTCGGCTGACGCACCTCCTCCGGTTGACGGAGAGTCCTCCGTCGCGTACCAGTCGAGCCAGGGGAGCTGTTTAGATCAGCTGCCCTGGAGGCACTGGAGTGTGCCGCCCAAGCTAGGCAGACCAGGCAGCAGCACTCGGGTCCTCACAGACCTGTGCCCACTCCCAGCAGGCCCAGGGGCCGCTCTAGCAGCCGCACTCAGCCGCCGGATTACAGGGGTGGTCTGCAGAGGTCTTAGTGGCCCACTCAACCGCCTCCCAATGACTTTCGTGCCCCATGTCGCCCGCCTTCCAGGCGGCCTCGTGCCCCAGAGCCTTACCGGAACCCCCCAAGAGGCTCCAGGGTCTGGGGGGCTGGGCTCTGAAATCCCGGGGGTGGTCGGCGGCTGCTTTCCCAGCAGCAGCTCAGTTTCTGGGCAGTCTGTACTTCCGTCCCTTGGGTGGTTTTCACCTTAACCCAGGGGTACGGACCGCAGCTCCGGCCCCTAGCCTTCGGCTGGGTCTAATTGACAGTCGTCAGCGATCCGGCAGGGGCCCTACCTCTGGGCCAAGAGTTGTCCGTCCTTTTGTCCAAGGACGCAATCAACCCAGTAAGACCCTCTGCTTAACCAGGGGGTTCTACTCGGCATACTTTCTCGTGAGCAAGAAAGTCGGCGGATTTCGCCCGATCTTGGACCTCAGAGGAATCAACAGATTCCTGAAGGTGCTGCCATTCTATATGCTGACTACTGCATATGCACAGGTGGAGTGGTTCCCAACCGAGGGATGCCTACTTCCACGTGGGCCGGGCAAGAGGGTGCCTTATATTCAGTTCCTCCGGCCCTTGGGCAGACTGGCAGCTGCCTCGGCCGCTGGGCCCTTAGGCCCGCTGTCGTTGTGCCCCATGCAGATGTGGCTGAACAGCCTTCACTTGGACGCCAAGTGGCACAGGCACAGTGAAGTCAGGGTGTCGCAGCATTGCTCCACTCTCCGTCACGCTGGAGGGGCAGGGCCTATCTCTGGTAGGCGTGCCCATGGGCGCCATCCCATCCCGCCAGGAGACCATCACCATAGGTGCATGTCTCTCAGGGTGGGGTGCAGTGCGGCAGGGCAGGACCGTTCAGGGTCAGTGGTCTGCCCAGCAGAGTGCGCGCCGGGTCAACGTGCTAGAGCTTCGGGCCGTGCAGCTTGCACTCACGCACTTTCTACCCCAACTGGGGGGCAAGAATGTGCGTGTTCCTTGGGGACAGCATGTACATTGTTGCTTAGACAACAGTCCCTTCTAGATAGTGGACGTTCTCACTCCACTCTGAATTTATGTGGCTGCGATTCTGCCCAACATGTTCGGGTCGACGGCGCCACGGCGGGGTGCCACAGGTCGGTGTCCCTCTTTATGAGAGGGGCTTTACGGCAGTGTCCCCCTTGCACCCCGAGGGCTCCGGCTTGGGACCTATCAACCTGCCCTATCACCTCCTCCCTTCGAGCCCCTGGCCCAGGTGGGGCTTAGGTGGCTGCCCACAAAGGCAGCATTTCTGCTTGCCATAGCCTCAGGGAAGTGAGTCGGGGAGTTGCATGTCCTCTCCATAAACAATACATGCCCGAGGTGAGACTCTCAGGCGTTGCCCTTTGGGCAAATGTGGCATTCCCGCCCGGGGTCCTTCCACAAACTCACTTCAATCAGCCTGCCCAGCTGGCACGCTTTGACATTCAGGAGTACGGCACATCGAAGTTGCTGTGCCCTGGGGGTGCCCAAAGGGCGTATATCAAGGCTACTGCCTGTATACGGCAGGAGGAGCAACTCTTGAATTTGCCCTGGCGGCACTAAAGGAGGTTAGGCCCTCTATCCAGTGGCTTCCCCACTGGGTTGTCGATACCATCTCACAGGCTTACGGGGCCAGTGGATGCCCCTTGCCACCAGGCTGAGATGCCACTCTACAAGGAGCATCTCAACATATTGGGCTGCCCTGAGAGGGGTGCCCCTGGAGACCATCTGCGCCGCGGCGTCGTGGGCGTCTTCTGGCACATTCTCCAGTTGTCATCAGGTCAATCCCCATTCTTTGGGCGTGGTCCTTTTGCCGAGCTCCGCTGCTTCCAGTGGTGAGCAAGGGCTTGGATTCTTCATGACATTGTTGGTATAGGTCATCCAGTGCTAAAGCACCGCCTCTGGCGGTCAGTAGGGACGAAATAGAACGATAGTTACGGCTGTAACTACGGTTCTATGAGTCCCGGATGACCGCCAGAGTTCCCTGTCACTCAGAATTCTTGTGTGCTCGCGAGAAGATTCGGGGAACAGATCCTGGGACAATACCGGCTGATATAGCCGGTGTCACGTGGGTCACAGGTGACTTTGTTGTTATTGGTACTCGAGCTGCGCATGCACGCGATGGACATATCCAGTGCTAAAACACCGCCTCTGGCGGTCATCCGGGACTCATAGAACCGTAGTTACAGCCGTAACTATCGTTTTAAATGTGTACACACCAATGTGTTTCCTATCACCTAAACCTCCAGGGCTGTACACAGTTTAATACTGTCAACTTCTAAATTTGGGAAACACGTCTTTTAAAACTACAATTCCCAGTAGAGATGAGAGTAACAGCTGGCGAAATTACAGCCTCGCCTACTGATTTTAATTTAACCATAAATCGAGCCCGATTGTCGATTTCAAAGGTGTGCTCTAAAATGATATTTATAAATGACTATTATCATTATTATAAGCAAGACAATAAATGGCAAAGATATGTAGAAAATAAACGTATACGTTCATAAGGAACGTAACGTGGGAGAAAATATGTTTTTAGAAGATATGTAGAAAATAAACGTATTGAGATATGTTCATCACGAACGTAACGTGGGAGTAAATACGTTTCTAGCTAAACGTAATTCAGAATGCAGTTTAGTTCTGTGGGAACGTAATTTTTAGGAGACAGGGTTGCTATTGAAAACAAAAAGTGAAGTTAATTGTCATTTTAAAATGTACACAATGCAGAAAAGTTTCTTCTCTCTGCTTGGTAATATGTAACCAAACAGTTCATAATAATGTTGAAAATGTATTAGGACTGGAGGGAGCCATCAACTACTGTTACATAAAATTCCCACTAATTCTTGATAAGAGGTCTGATTAAGAAACACCTGTGTGGTTTGTTCTGAGGCCCTTAACATTTTCATATTTATCCTAAAAAAACTGATGCCAACAAAACACGTTTTGGCAGCAGCAACATTATCCATCAACAAAATGAACCTAGTTTTTAAAAACTAATCATGTGGAATATTTTATGATTGATATAGCATACTAAATCAATTCAATAATAGCAAATTGAAACAAGGGTCAGCATGTGGTGAGTGCTCATCCCCGACTTTTACCACTTGCATTGTAACTGTTATTGTATGTATACTCTTGCTGCACGCAACAGCAGAGACAAAGTAAATGATAGACTTGTTGCACTAAAAGCTTTATTAGCAACATTATATTCTCCCAGTAGTCCAACATGCATTGTTATAGTGTTTAGAGGTTTACAAATGTGACTACAGGTTGGAAAAAGAGATGTTAGCATTTGTAAAAGCTCCTACCAGAACCCTGGCAATAAGTTAGGCTTCTTTTTTAAGTACTTTTCTTTCTTTGTATCAACATTCGAGCTGAACTATTTCTGAACTTGTCTGATGTGCATAATTTCTGCTGGATGCCATTTGTTACTCAACATTAAGAAATCCAACCTCTACCCAGTTTACTTCCTGTCTGAGCAAGTAACAAAAAAAGTTCCCACTGAGCCTGTACAAAGTCGTCTCTGCACAGTCCTCTTCCTTCATCATTTTTTTTGTTGAGATTTTGGTAGTTGCTCATAAGCCCCATCCTCCTGGTCTGTGCATTTGGAAGCAGGAGTGACATTCTGCCTTTGGATGGTGAAGGGGAGCGGTGCCAGGGCAGCAGGATGAGGACTAGGCAGTCACTGTAAGCAGTCAAGCGCTTATTCATGAAATGAAATTACTCTCTGACAATGGCACTGCTGTGCTTTTGAAGCAGCCTGTCTTTTCTGAACTGTAAATCCTTTGGCTAGCATCTCTTCCCAGGCTGCCCCTCCCTGCTCGTTGCCCCCGCTAACTGCAGAAATGTGATTGCAAAGAGCAAGCCTTTCTTTCCTCCACACAAAGAAACAGGATTTGTCATCAACATTTTCACACTCTTATGAAAACCCTGAGGGGATAGAGCAAACACTGATTTGATGATAGCTCCTTTCCTCCCTGAATGCATTTAGAGTGGGAGCAAGGTGACTTTAAGCTCGGCTCCAGTCACATTTCCATTGCAAAGTGATTCCACCAGAGTGCTGCTAACTGTCAGCCGTGTGGAAGTAAGCCATATGAATATCAGTTTAGTTATAGAAGGTCTTTCAAAATAGTCATTGTATGGAAATGGATTTACTATTTACATTTAGTTAAGTTCGAAGTCCGTAGTTGTGGGGGGCAATGAGAAACGTCACCTCTATTCTTGTTGACATTTACATTTCTTAAAAATGACTAAATACATATTTTCATTCGTAGCATGTTATGTCATGCAGTGTTTCTTTTGAATTTGTGCAAGTTATTAAGAAGTAAAACAGGACCAACATTGTCAAACATGTTGATGTAGTAATGAGGCCTGCAGTAATGATTTATGCTTGCAATACAATGTCTTTCAAAGCAAAATGACCTCGGAAGTTAGGGGCAAGCACAATTTGTCTCTCCTTTTGATTTTTGTGTGGTTCTTTTTTCATAACAGCAGGATAACCAGAGTGAGGCCAGTCTTAGTCCCGACCACAGGAGTTGAGAGCGGAGGAGAAGAGGAGTGGCGTTGAGGAGGTGCAAAGCGGGAGTTTAGAAAGGCGCTATCAGCATTACATGGTCTATCAGCCGGAGTTTTCGACACTGGAGTACACCCACAGAAACACCCAACATGTCAATGATTGGTCCCTGGTTCGTGCCGCCATTCAATTACACTTTCTTAATAGTCATTCAGGGGAGTCGAGCAAGTAAAGCAAACGCAAGGCTGACCGTCAGAGGAACACCCTACTAATAAAAACACACAGTGAGGTTGTTTAATCCCATAAAAGCAGTTTCCTTATGGATGACTCACAGACTGTCATCCATCGATCCTTCTCTCACCACTTCTTTCTGATCGTCGCTGTAGAAGCAAACCTGAATGGCTGACTGACAGTCCGTGAGTAGACGGGACCGTTTATGAAAGGGGATTTATATCTCCTTTATTTTTTAACTCTTGACACAAAATGAACTGTGTTTTTGTGGACTATTTAAAACAAATGATAAACCCTGGAGTGAACTTTTTGATTGATCATTATGGGTTAAGGGATTTTTGTGGAAGATTTAAATATTGGATCTGGTCTGAAGCCCCTTCTCTCTCCTGTGTGAAGACCCTCTTTCCTCTGCACCTCCTGTTTTTACTTCCTTTCCTCCTTCCTCTTGATGTCTCTACGCAGGGTTGACCTGTCAATATTTCTGTCTTTTGCCACTGCTCTGATGGATGCTCCAGCCTCTCCATCAGTGGCTCTCGCCATCTCCACAGTCATTCTCTTGGACTTTCTTGGCATGATGGCTTTTCTACAATGTTTAAAACAAATCAGTTGTGGTGAGCTGATTTGTTTTAAGATGGAATGAAGGGTAAAAATAAAGTTAAAGTAAAAGACTTATAGAAAACTGGACACTCACAGAAAGTGTTTATAATACTGGGGAGTAAAACAAAGGCAGTTGGCCTTGGGCATTACATAAAATATTAAGGTTGAAGATGAATGTGAAGAAAAGAAGGAAAATACATTATTTCCAAAAGACATGTAAACCCAAGACATCCCTGTGTCCTTCCATTGCAGGCCTGAATGACCTCTACTCGACTCTGGGTATCCCTTCCCTCCTCCGGCGTACAACCCTGGCAATCCGGTTGGAACACCTCAACCACCTCCACCGCCACTACAAGCCCCAGCCATGCAGTCAGCGTCAACTCCAAGCTCGTCCACCCCCATCAGGCCCAAGTAGATGGGGACAACAGCGGGATAAACAAACCCGATGCCCTAGGAGACCAAGCAGGTGTTTGGGACACACCTCAGTAATGCCTTTCTCAACGGACTCACAGCCACAGCGCAAGCAAAATGCTGGCCGCTCACAATACCGAGGGAGAGGCAGAGGAGGTTTTCCGAGGCAGAGGACGAGAAGCAAGACCTTCATTTGACGAAAGATGTTTCAAGTGTTGAACATTGGATTATGGGACTGCTCACAGAACACTGGCAGTGGAGGCAGAGGGGGACAGCAAGGACGGGGCCACCATTCACAAAGACTGACCTACACCAGATGGGGAGGAAGGGGCCCAATCGAGCGAGACGGAAATTCAGCCAGCAGCATCTAACCAGGGAAGTGACACACACACACACACACACACACACACACACACACACACACACACACACACACACACACACACACACACACACACACACACACACACACACACACACACACACACACACACACACACACACACACACTCACACACACACACATTCACACACATACTCACACACACACACACACACACACACACACACACACACACACACACACACACACATCATGCTATTGAGTAATTGGAGAGTGTAGAATTTCTGTAATTAAAAAGGGTACATATTTGAAATATGACAGGAAAAGCATTTAAGAAATTCCCACACTGACTTTGGCTGTCATGGGTGTTGATGTTACATTTTTGGTTGATTCTGGGGCTACACATTCTGTGGTAAAAAGGGCAGATTTGCCTGAATGCAAATTTAGTGGTAGATGTATTCACTCAATACTACTACTCAATATGGGTAACTGTAAAGGAGAAGTTTCTGTACCACTTCAGAGTAAAGATAACGGTGATGACAGTCATCCATTTCCCACATCAGAAAAAAACAGTTATTTTATCATCTGTCTGCCCAATACATTTACTGGGCAGAGATCTGATTCTCCGGTTCGGCTTGGACCTCATTTTTCCACAAATGAGGGTCTTAAAGTCCGACAGCCATCTCCTACGATGGTTCAAAAAGTGTCATTTGATGATAAATAACTGGTGAATGTGTATCAATGGGCTGCTGACATATCCTGATTCTCAGGCGTTGTTGCGTTTGACTGATCAACGTGTTTTTCCACCTGCTGTGTGGAGGCTTCTCATTTGCATTGTACTGCTAACGTGGTTGAAGGATCCGTGTAAATGCTATGATGAGAGTTTTTCTGTTAGAATGTGTGAATGATGAGCTCATGTTTAAAACTATGTATTGGAGTTTGCTGGTTCTGTTACACTACACCCACACAACACAAACTGTGTCAAATCCCAGGGGCGGTCCACACATTTCACTAGCCAGGGGGCCCACTGATAGATGGAGGGATTTGGGTCCAATCGTTAAAGATTGGGAGTCAGTCACTGATTGGGCACCTACACACACAGAATATGTCATGTACTCTATGTCACGTGACGTGTATCAAATGAAAATGTGCACGAACGTAGCCGTTCTGCGCACATTGCTGTTGGTTGAGGATGATGAGGTAATTCTCATATCTCTGAGCTTCCTGCCGCGCTTTCAGATGTGCCATACTCACTCTGGGCAGCTCACAGATATGACGTAGGTTTAATGTCCGCGTTCCGTCCCGTACCCATTGAAACGTGAAGCTGTTGATGGCATTCGGCCAGTGTTTACCTCTCCGCTTAAACAAGGGGTCATTATTCCGTGTAACGATTCCAGTGTTTCCTGTCAAAAAGACAGAGACAAAACCTCCTGACGAGTGGAGATTTGTCCAGGATTTACGATGTAAATGCAGCTGTGCATGCACGCTCGTCCGGAATCCTTATCTGATTATTTCCCAAGTTCCAGCCTCTGCAACATATTTACTGCCATAGATGTCTCAAAAAAAAAATCAGTGTTCCGGTACACAAAGACAGTCAATTTTTGTTCACATTTGAATATAATGGTAAACCTTACACATTCACACGTTTGTGTTAAGGCTAAATGGTAAAAAACTCCAATATGTACAAAGAACAGTTACATTTTTGGGTCATGTCATTTCAGGAGAGGGGAAAGCGCTTTCAGATAAGCGTATTGCATCATTGGCTGCTCTGCCAAAACCTGTCACTAAGCGACAGATGATGTCATTCTTGCGTATGTGTTCATAACACACAGCTGTTGTTATGCTTGCTGTGATGTTACATTAGTCCGTTCTCTGCTTGTAATTATGCCGTTACAAGCTTCAAAGTTGTATTTATCATCTGAATTTGCCGAAACAAGTTTAATATTCTGAAAGCCAATACTTTGAAGATGTATAAGTCAGGTGTCTTGAGTAGTCAAAATTACCTACAAATCATTGTACACATTATACATATTATTTTCCACTTGTTACCATTGTGAGTCTATTTTTATGCAGCTCTGTGTGATTTTGTAGCTACAATTCAGACTAATACACTACCAGAAGTGGAATAAGTACTCAGATATTTTACTTGAGTAAAGGAATAAGTACCAGAGTGTTACAGTAACAGTCCTGCATTCAAAATGTTCCTCAAGTAAAAGTAGAAAAGTATTATCAGAATATAGTGAAAGTAGCGACAGTAAAAGTAGTCGTTGTGCAGATTGGTCCATTTCAGAATAATATATATGATGTGTTTTATAATGATTGATCATGAAAGTGTTCTCAAAGCTGGTGAAGGTGTAGCTAGTTTGAAGTACGTTGTATACTGCAGGGTAGCTTGTGGATTTACTCTTCTGGAACTAAAGTCTGATTTAACACTTGATTACATTTACCATCATTCATCCACATCTGTGAAGTAACTAAAGGTATTAAATGCATGTAGTGGAGTAAAAGTACACCATTTACCTCTGACCTATGTTCACTGCCAACCTAAAAGTACCTCAAAAATAGTAATCAATAATGTATTGAAAAGTTATTTGCTGATTGGTTTTTATATCGGCTCAGCCAGGTTATATGGGAGGCCCAGTCTACGTACACTCTAAAAACAAAGGCCTTGGCTTAACAAAGAAAATCAAGGCAATAGGTTGCATCGATGGTTATTGAGTTAAGACAACTTCTATTGAAATGTTGTTAAAGCAACAAAGTTATTTGAGAAAGGGGAGAAGGCTTTTCCTCTACATCAGAGGTGTTTTCAATTACCACTTACTTAATAATTGGTAGCATAAACACAAGTTTCCAACTTGTTTTACCGTATGATTTAAATGTAATCTTAAATTGTATGTACTTAATTACCACATGTTGAACATGAACACATGTTTTTAAGTTGACAACCATTTATAAATTAAGTTGCTCCAAATAATATTGTATTCAATAGGGTTTTTCTCTTAGCTTTTTCATGTGTTTGCCTTTAAAGAAAGAAATTAATTGATTCCACAACCAAAATATTAGGCAATTCACTTTTTATTTTTGAACTGCAGGTGTTTATTTCAACACATGATGTTTCAAAAGGAGAGACTTCATTTAGTTTGAACATTGCCTGAAGACGGTTGACGAACTTCTCATTGTGTGCACACCTAGACCGGACTTAAAAGACGTTCCTCTGACCAACGCTGACCTCATTTTGTATGTTGATGGGTCTGCCTCTCGCGACCAAGGGGGCACTAATCGGGTGGGTTTTTCTGTTGTTTCAGATTCTGCTGTACTCCGTTCCGGCCCACTCCCATGCCACCTCTCAGCACAAGCAGCAGAGCTCATCGCACTAACTGAAGCCTGCACGTTTGCAGAAGGCAAAACCGTGACTATTTACACTGACTCACGTTATGCTTTCGGGGTAGTACACGATTTTGGGGCTATTTGGAAGTGTAGACAATTTCTTAAATCTGATGGCAAACCAGTACTTAACCATGTACTGGTTGCAGGCTTACTAGACGCCATTCTGCTCCCATCTGAGGTTGCAGTCTGTAAATGTGCCGCACACGCAAGCAGTACAGACCCAGTTTCCCTAGGAAATGCGTCTGCTGACTCGGCCGCAAAGGCAGCTGCTCTGATTCCTCTCGCACCTCACACACACTCATTTGTTAAAATCCCTGTCTCCTCCTTCACTGACAAAATGTCATCACTGACTTCCATGCAGCAGCTAGCTACGCCAGTTGAGAAGGCTCAATGGAAGGCTGCTGGGGCTGTTTTTGACCCAACCTCCAGCATCTGGGTGGGTCCAAATTCCAATCCATGTCTTCCAAGACATTTTTTCCCTCATTTCGCTAAGTTGACACATGGGTGGGATCATGTGTCAAAAGGAGGGATGTTAGAGTCTATCAATCAGGAGTGGTTCACAAGGGGGTTCACAGTAACAGCTCAAAAGCACTGTGAAGCATGCCTAATTTGCATTATGCAAAATTCTGGTAGACCAGTAAAGGTTACAGGACCCGGAGCACATCCACCTCCCACCAGGCCATTTGAGCACCTAATGCTGGACTTCATTGAGCTTAGCCCATCAGAGGGTAAGAAGCACTGTCTGGTGGTGGTGGACATGTGGTCCAAATGGGTTGACGCTTTCCCAGTAAAAGCACAGACAGCAAATGCTGTGGCAAAGGCACTACTGAGGGAAATAATTCCTAGATGGGGACTACCAGACAACATTTCTAGTGACAACGGTTCACATTTTGCTAATGAGGCCATTACGCAGATAGGAGAATACATGGGCATGGACATCAGAAAGCATTGTGCTTATCATCCACAGAGTGGGGGTGGGGTGGAAAGAAAGAACGGCACAATAAAAAACAAACTAGCAAAATGCTGTGCAGACACAGGTCTGTCATGGACACAAGCTCTGCCCATTGTGCTGATGTACATGAGGATGCGGAAAAGAACACAGAGTCAACTCAGCCCATTTGAAATCCTTTTTGGGGCTCCTCCACAGATTGGACTCAAGGCTCCAGGATGTCCTCTTCCCTCCACAACTTTGTGTGAGGATGATATGTTGTCATATTGTGTTAACCTATCATCCACTTTAGCAGACATCCGACGTCAGGTAGCCGCAGCCTTGCCTACCCCTGCCACTGGTCCGCTTCACCGCCTTCAACCCGGCGATTTCGTGCTGATCAAGGATTTCCGGAGAAAGAGCTGGAAATCCAATCGTTGGCAAGGTCCCTACCAGGTACTTCTCGTCACCCAGACAGCGGTCAAGGTCGCCGAGAAAGCTACGTGGGTCCACGCCAGCCACTGCAAGGTCGTAGTCACAGGAAAGGAGAAACGGTAGAAGGAGACGACAACAAGTGACGTGTCCAAGTAGTGTTGCACGGTGTACCGATACTTGAAAGGTACCGCGATACCCTGCCGTTAAAAACGGTACGATTCCTCCGTTTCATTAGTATCGGTACTTTAAGAATGACGGGGAAAAGCACTCCCGTGAAAAAGCGCCATTTTAATAAGAGCCGTGTGTGTTCAGCGCTCTGCTTCCACTCCCTGCACTGCAGCCGTGCCTGCAGTCCCGCTCCTCTCAAGCACGTTCTAAGTCCCTCCCCTCTCTCGTGCACGCGGTCACGCGCTAGCTGCCAGAGCATGTGAGAAAACTAGAAGCATGTCTGCAAGTGGGAGTGCAACTGCCGCTGCGCCTCGGCTTGTTGACAAAAAAGACGGCAGAAGTCTGTGAACGGGCCGTTCAGGTGTTCAGAGCAGAGCTTCCTGTCGGAGCGGCAGAGCGTGATGTGCACTGAAAAGTTTTTCTGTCGCAATATTATCGTTGAGCAAACTTAACTAGCAAACTAGCATCACTATCTGCTAACGTTAGCTTTAGCCTTCGTTTTCTATTAGTTTTTTTCATAGGCTATAAACGGAGGTGATATACGTATATATCTTGTACTTGAGTAAAAGTAGAAGTACCCGGGTCTTGTACTTGAGTTAAAGTAGAAGTACCAGAATGTAGGAACAATCCTGCAATCAAAATGTTCCTCAAATAAAAGTACAAAAGTATTATCATCAAAATATAGTTAAAGTAGCGACAGTAAAAGTAGAAGTACTCAGGTCTTGTACTAGAAGCACCAGAGTGTAGAATACTCTGTTACAGTAAAAGTACTGCATTCAAAATATTCCTCAAGTAAAAGTAGTCATTGTGCAGATTGGTCCATTTCAGAATAATATATATGATGTGTTTTATAATGATTGATCATGAAAGTGTTCTCAAAGCTGGTGAAGGTGCAGCTAGTTTGAATCTTGTGGATTTACTCCAGGTGGAATTAAAGTCTGATTTAACACTTGATTATATTTCACATCATTCATCCACATCTGTGAAGTAACTAAAGGGATTAATACATGTAGTGGAGTAAAAGTACACCATGTACCTCTGAACTGTAGTGGATTAGAAGAACAAAGTAGCAAAAGAAACATTGAAATACTTAAATAAAGTACAAGTATCTCAAAATTGTACCCAAGTAGTACTTGAGTTTATGAACTTAGTTACTTTACACCAGATGCTATAAAGATAGAAAGACTAAGCCTTGCACAGAGGCATGAACATACATTTTCAAAATGCTCAACAGTGCTGCCGAAATGTTAAACTCACTGCTACACAATTAAAATAAATGCTTTTATATATATTTATATTAGATGTGACTCTTTGGCGTTTCTGTTCTTAGTAACACTGCTGCTTCAGTTGTTCTGACTGCTAACATCATCTGTTATTCCTAATTTTAAAGACGATATTCCGTGTTTCCCTTTTTTTAAGAAAAGTATCGAAAAAGAATCGGAATCGCAATTCTTGACTTGGTATCGGTATCGAAACCAAAATGTTGGTATCGTGACAACACTATGTCCAAGTCACCAATAGAAACAGATGACAACAAGTGACGTGTCCAAGTCACCAACAGATGACGTGTCCAAGTCACCAACAGATGACAACAAGTGACGTGTCCTAGTCACCACCAGCACCACACTGGCACTACATACACCAAAACACACTACAAACAAGGTGTCACGAGCGAGTGCCAGCTGAGCGGTTCCATATGCTCTCTGGTTCCTCGTTTGTGTTATCGGTGTGCGGAGTCTGACGGTCCGTGTCACGAAATCGACCGAGAGAATACACTCACACACACCATGGAACATTTCCCCCTCGTGATGAGGGCTTGGCTGGAGAGACGACAACGCAACCGTGAGCAATGTGAATACTACTGGAGAGCCTGGACACTCAAAGAATGGTTCCTCTGCATACTTGCCATGATAGTTGTGTTAGGACTAGTCCTATATTTTATGTATCCAGGGTCAGCATACAGCATGTCAGCCAAAATCGAGGTATCTAAGAGGTACATGGGGAAAGCAGGGCGAACCACATGGGTCGAGGGGCTGGTCAAGACAGGGATTGGTAACATTACTCTAAGAGATGGGGAAGATAGCACAATGCAGTTAGACCCGTGCGACTACATGCATTGCCCCAACCCTAAGAAACTGGGGGGGGCAGACGCCTACATTTGCTATGTCGAGAGTGACAGTCACACCGCCACTCACTGCTCGGGGGGGCTGGGCTTTTGTTTTATGGACCCCGATTGGGGTTATACCTTATGGGACGACAAAACAAACATCAAAGGGAGATTGTCTATCTCCAAGGTCAATTCATCGAGCCCCGTTATCCTGTTGCAACTACAGGCTGCCCAGATATCAGACAAGGGTTATTTTGTTGTCTGTATGTATGTATCCGGCGCCGACCCGTGTGGCACATTTTACATAGACATCGCGCCCAAAACTCGGACCCCCGAAAAGCGTAAGCAACCTTTGACGCAACTGTTGACATCCATAGGTACATCTACATTTAATCTATACATAGGTAGCGTAACCGAGTGGCGTTATGCTAGGCAGCTTCCCCCACCATGCAGTAATCGGTCTAACTCCCCTTTGCGTGCATCCACGTTTGATACCACATACGCAAAGTACCAACCCGTCAGCCATGTGCACCCCAGTCATTTGAGAGGGACGAAACACAGCCTCTGCATCCAGAGAGTTTACCACAAAACGTCTCTTACACCACCTTATTTTTCCCTAGGCACTACTATTGGTTGTACTCGTATCCTACGGAACACGTGCAGTTACGGTGCTTACAAAATCTCGTATTGTCGCATATCCGGTGCCCCTGAAAGAATCCTTTCTAACGTAGCATTCCCTGATGTTAAACATATTTCCCTCCAACTGGCGTGGCCCAGTGATGCTGGGTTTAGCGCGCCACAAGATTACGTTTGGTTGTGCGGCGACAAGCTCTATCAAGTTCTGACTCCCCTCTGGATAGGGACATGCACTCTAGTGGATTTGAATCCAGCAGTCACTGTACTCACGTCCTTAATGTACACGACACATCATTACCCAGAGTTCCAACACCCCGACCACCACAAGGTAAAAAGAGATCTGACGTCCGCTGGAGCTAAATTCATGGGTGGCCTGTTCCCATGGTGGGGTACAGTAAACAATGCCCATAAAATAGATACCTTACACGTCCGGCTAGAGAACCTCACTTACGAGACGACGCAAGGCTTCCAGGCATTGCCCCCATTCATAATAGCCTCTAGGAACATGCTCATGCAGCACCAATTTGCTCTTGACCTTTTGTTCGCCTCAAAGGGTGGCCTGTGTCATGTGATCGGTGACTCCTGTTGCACTTACATTCCCGACGCCACCAAGAACATCACTGACACCGTGCTGCATCTCAACGACCTGTTAGCCGACATGAAAGCGGATGACATATCCAACGCAGGTGGCTGGGACTGGTGCCTGGCTTACATCAGGCGGGTGGGAAGCATGGCTGGCTAGGATAGTTACACCCCTGGCGATCATTTTTGGCCTATTAATCAGTTGTACCTGTTTGATTATCCCAATACTGAAGAAGTGCGTTTCCAGCATGGTATCCTCAGCTTTCGTTCAGTATACTGCTATTCCATTACACGACAATCCTTTGCGCCACAGTGAGATAGACCAGCTAGAATCAGAAGAGTCTGATTCCGACACTACAATATAATCATGTGTATCTCCTCTCTTATGCTTACATTATATTGGAGTCTGTCCTCCACAAAAACAGCCAGTTTTCTATGATATATTTGTGATGTGTTTACTTAAACCAGCGATGGAGTGTATTCATTGATGTGTTATATCAGTCTATCCTGTCATTTGTTTTTTTATTGATCAAGTATGATCAAAAGGGGAGAATGTAGTGGACATTTTTATTATATCCTTATATACTTAAACCAAATGCTTCTCATTTCCTGAGATGTGCTTTCTTTCTTCCTTTCCATCTCTCCTTTGGGTTTATTCCCAGGCGCTTCAAGGCCACAGCTGCTTTGGCTACTGGGAGACTCACACACAGTCACACAAGAACTTCCCTACTCTGAGAACCGTTATGCTATCTACAGCTCAAGGCCAGAAGATGTCTAATAACAATGTGACCGTGTGAAGACAGATTTATAACGTTCCCACTCTTTTTCTATATAAGCTCTGCTTTGACATTGTACTGCGCACACTCTCGCAGACTATTCTATGCTCTGTTAGACCTGTGTCTATTTTTTATTGTATCATGTATTTGAAGCTTCAAATAAATAACCACAAAGACAGCTCTGTTCGATTCACCATTTATTTGTTTTGATCACTTTGACTTGTACTCTCCAGCCGTGTTGGGTCCTAGATTTCCATAACAGTACTTAAACAATAAAGACTACGAATGTATGATTAGATGGTTGAATGCATATAACAAATGTACAACCCCACTACCATAAAACCTACCATCTGATGTTTGGTTCCACATGCTTTGCTGCAATACATTGTCTTCCCCTTTGTGCTCAATTACAGACATCAGGGTTGTTCTGCTGGAGTGAAGCTCCCTGCTGTTTGGTTAGCATCTGTCGTCTGATGAATGCAATACTGCTGAGTGAACAGGTAGAGTCACAGACCTTTTAACTGGTGCTGTATCCTATGAGTGTTCCCCCTTAACTGTATCCCAGAGGCTGTGTAAAAGCTTTGACTCATGTCTCTGTCTAGCCTATTGCTTTGAAAAATGATCAAAGTGCTGAGAGCTAGTGAGGGCCATGAAACAGACAGCCAGCCAAACATCAATTTGTATGAATCAAGCAGCCAATTATCTGGTCAGGAAGGTTGTCCTCTTTGTGCTTCAAAGTAAGAACTAATGATGCCAGAAGTCAGTGCTTTGTGAGAGGGACTTGGTGTGAGGTCAATTATTGTGACCTAAAGCCCACAGTCAACCAATTAGACATTAGCACCAGGCTGTCAGATTGCTGATGAGGGGTTCAGTTAACCACACACAAGGAAAGTAAAGTCACATATTATGGTGTTCAGTGGGACCACAGTCAAATGTGCTGGGCTGTTTTTGTCTTATTAGTTATAATTGTATACCCTCTAGCAGTGCTTCTCAAACCTTTTGATACCAAGGACCACTTAACCAATAAAAAAACACTCGCGGACCACCTAACTCCACAAATATCCAAAATCACATCGTTTTTCTAGAACAGATTACAAAACGCCTGAAAATTGTACAAACAAGTGGCAACATGTGTGATGAAGGTGTTGCGCTGGCTATATCATGCAATCGAAATAAACTTAAGCTCGCTCCATTGCGGAGATATTCCCGCAAGAGTGCGTAAAACTTAAATGTATGTATTTATTTCAAATATGAAATGTTACCAATATACTCACGGACCACTAGGGGGCTCTCACGGACCACCAGTGGTCTGCGGACCACACTTTGAGAAGCACTGCTCAATAGGATGCAGATGTTATAAAGCTACATATAGCATCCTCAAAAAGCAACAGCTAGTGCCATTTCTTTACATCAGTTGTGAACCTTTTTGAGGGTATAGGATAGGTTAAATATATGTGTAGATTAAGTTTTCCTATACTTTGCTAACTGTAGAATAGGGAATTCTGGAAGGACTGTATAAGGAAGGTTCCACTTGGAGTGACGAACGCCTTGGGGTGTCGGTAAGAACGCAGGAGTCTTGGTAGCGGTTAATTCCTTTTACTTCATGATATCAACACAACAGTCACAGTACAGCCTTGGAGCAGGTGTAGTGTATGTATATGTGTGGTCTATGAGAGAGAAATACAAAAGTACAAGTATAATTAGAATCTATTATTTCAATATATTATACATTGAAAATATGCATAACTTTCGCCTTAATAGTACTAAATAAGATATTCTACAAGGGTAATTGACTGCTCAACAGGCAGGTTCTAATAAAACCATTCCACATCAACATGGAATATACTGCCCAGATAGTTCCTTTAACTTACAGTAAAAAAGGTTAATATGCCATCTAAACGTTAGAAATTACCAAAAGGGTCAAACATAACATTTCAAATAGAGAAAAGTACAGCTGCATAGTGCTTTAAAATGTGTATTCTGCCTAATGTTCTGCCCTTGATGTAATACATTTACATTAATAATTGAATCATGTAAACAACACCCTTTGCACCCCGGGCCGTCAACATTTTGCATTTGCCCTGTACGATGGGCGCGGTAAGTGATGAAAGTGGGGGATGTTGACTTATCAGGCGCCCGCCGAGCGAGAGAGAGAGAGCGCATCGTTACCACGGATTGTTGTTGGATTGAGGCTGATAACTACAGCTCAGTGAGGTAAAGGACAGTTAGTATAGGATAGTTCACTTTAGTCCAAGTTATCTCAGTGGGTCTCAAATGGTTTGGTCACCATTTATGTAAACAAATATTTCCAAGGCACTCCTTTATAATTATTAGGATAAATAACAGGTTTGAAATAATTCCAATGTATACTATAGGACAGTAAACCGAAAATATCGTTTAAAACTGGAGATATTAAAAAAAATGCATGAAAAGCGATTATTCATTAGCACAGATCACAGGGCAGCATCGTTATTATTCAACTAGCATTACATGTTAACAATGTTAACTAGGTAAAATAAGATATGAATGAACAACAAAAATAAAATACGTTACGTTCACATACTTATTTGATTATTAAAATGTAAACCGATATTTTTCATATGGGTGTTTTAGAGTTGTAATTCTGCTCAAAGTGCACCAGATTGAAGCATTTTACTTAAAAATGTTTAAAAAAAAAAATTGAAATAAAGCATGCCCCCGGACCCCCCTAGAGGATGTGACGTCCACCCCCCAATGTTCATACAATACTGAATACATTTGAAACCTTCTTTATGTATGTAACGAACATGTCAATACGTTTCACTTTTTGTAGTGTATTGGTCTTTTGTAGAGATTTTTCATTTATTCTTTATATATTATATTGTGTATTGCTTGGAGGGGCAGGCACCACATCATAATCTTGCCTAGAGCAGTCTTTCTCAAAGAGTGGACTGGAGATGAAGAGGATCCCAATCCACAATGTGTTTTGTGCTACGAGTCGTTGGCGAATGAGGCTATGAAACCTGCCAAGCTCAAGCGACATTTTGAAAGTAAACACAAGGATTACATTGGGAAACCTTTGGGAGTTTTTGAGAGAAAACTTGATGAATTTAAGAAACACATGATGAAGGCGCCCTCACAGTTTTTTGTACCGGGGAAAATGCGAAGGCTACAGAAGCATCATACAGGGTATCCCTTCTAATTGCAAAAGCAGGAAAACCTCATTCGATAGGTGAGAATTTAGTCAAACCAGCTGCCAAAGTTATGACTAACATATTGTTTGGGGAGACCGCAAGTGACGAAATTAGCAGGGTCCCACTCTCTAATGACACTGTCCAGCGGCGAATAACAGCCATGGCTGAAGATGTGAAAAATCAGCTGATCACACGTTTACGCCAAAGCCAGTTTTTCACACTGCAGCTGGACGAGTCAACTGATATCGAGAATGAGGCAAATCTGCTGTGTTTTGTAAGGTATATTCATGCTGGCGGTGTGCAGGATGAATTTATTTGTTGTCGTTCCCTGCCGACCAACACCACAGGGGAAGCCATTTTTGACTCGGTCAACAATTTCATCGTGCATAATCATATCGACTGGACACGATGTGTTGGTATTTGCACAGATGGTGCGACTGCAATGACTGGAAAACATAAGGGACTGGCAGCACGCATACGCGCAGTTGCACCTTGCGCCACATCAACACACTGTTGCATTCACAGAGACCGCAACATGTGGGACGGGTGGCGCAGTGGTCTGTTCGTTTGATTATCAGATCAAGGGGGCGTTGGGGAACTCCAGTTCGAAACCCGCTCCCGCCCCACTGCGTCAGGCCGTTGTGTCCTTGGGCAAGACACTTCACCTGAATTTGATCCTTTGGGTATTGTCCACAGTAGATGACCATTACATGTATGTATGATCTGTATGTGTAATGTGTATTTGTAAAGAGCTTTGAGAGTCATAAAGCGCTATAATAAATATAAGGATTATTATTATTATTATTATAGCTGGCTGTGAAGAAAATGCCACCATGCCTCAAAATCAGTACTGGACCAGTCTGTGAAAATTGTGAATACAATAAAAACCAAAGCACTGAACACACGTCTTTTTAAAGCTCTGTGTGAAGAAATGGGAAGTGAACACACAAAACTGCTTTTTCATACTGAAGTTCGCTGGCTGTCGCGTGGGAAAGTTCTCACCCGTCTATTTGAACTGCGCGATGAGGTGAAAGCTGTTACTGTTTTCAATGTGCAGGAAAAAATTAAAGCTGCACGCCTCAAGATGGAATTGTGGTGTGTCCGTCTAGATCGCCAGGAGTTTGACTGTTTTCCGACGCTGGCGGATTTTCTCCTCGCTGCAGATGAAGAGCTGGAGGGCGGCACAGTTGCAGCCTTCAAGGAACATCTGCAAGGCCTTCACTTTCAGCTGGGAAGATATTTCCCAGAACTAGATGCAGGCTTTGAGTGGATCAGGAATCCATTTGGGGACAAAACACACATTGAACACGTCAGTTCCAAGCTCCCACCGAGACAGGTTGATAGCCTTGTGGACATCGCATCTGATGGGACACTGAGGACGACTTTCAGAGAGAAAAGCTTGACAAACTTTTGGGTCCACCTCCAGCCTGAGCACCCAGAGCTGGCTGACGCTGCTCTGAAACAGTTGATGCCGTTTCCAACCACCTACAACTGTGAAGCTGGTTTTTCTGCACTTGTTGGTCTGAGAACAAAGCAGCGTAACAGGATCAATGTGGACTGTGATATGAGACTAAAACTCTCCAGTTTGGATCCCAACATTGTTTCACTGATGTCTCAGCACAAGCAGCACCATTCCTCCCATTAGTTGGCAACAGAGACACGCAGTGTATGAGTGAGTAAACAATGCTATTTGTAAATGTAACAGTGTATATAATTATCTTGTGTTTATTGTTAAATTCCTATTTAACTTGGGACTGCAACCATAGTTTTAATGTATTTTATTTTGAAAATCCGCAGCGGAAATGTGTCGTACTAAATGCGGTGTATTTTGCATATCTCTCAGTAGCAAACGATCTTGCTGTCAGTAAATTGTGGCTCCGTTCGCACGGACATTAACTCCATAATAAATGTAGTCTACGTTTCATATGATGTGTCAAATCTATCAGCATTTACCGTTTAAATCGCATATGAACAAAATGCTTGTAGAATCTGTAGTTGTTTTGTATTGTCGATTTAATGTGTGAACGAGCGATAGAGAAGTTCACACAAAGTTGTCATTATTAGGCTGTAATTTTTAATATACTGTTGGAGTGGTAAACAGGCTTATTATTTTATTTAGGATATTTGGGGAGTTAGGTGATCCGCGAGTGTTTTATTATTGGCTAAGTGGTCCGCGGTCTGAAAAAGTTTGAGAAACACTGGCCGAGAGCACCGGCCCTGCTAACGTTAAATGTCATAATCAACTGTTTTGATCCACATGGCCTTTTTCTTTTGCCATGCCGTTAGGTTGGATCTTGGGATGGTGATGTTGTTGGGTTAGTTGGCACCACTTCAGTCGACAATGTTTTCAGCAGTTACTAAATGGATTGCCATGGTACAGACATTCAGGGTGCCCAGAGGATGATTTGTAATTACTTTATTTAGAGCCACCATGTGGTTAAAACATTTTTGTTTAAATCTTTCATTATCAAATGTCATGATGCCTGTTGTAAGTTGATCTGTTTATTGTATGGCCACGGCCTTCGTCCTCCTGAGTGGTGCCACAATCATAAGCCATCAACCAGGCCTTTGACCCAGTTTATCACTTTCTACTCCCCTCACAGATAGGGTGCTACTCTCTCTTTCGCTCTCTCTTTGAGAGTAGCTTTGTCTCCTCATTATTGCCCGTTATGGGTCAGGCATACGTTTTGCAGGCAGTAGGGACATCTGGTAAGCCAATCGTATTGAGTATGTGCCTCCTCGAGGTCCTCAACCTGAGATTCCTTTTTCTGATTCCAGCAACCCGGACAAGGAATCCAAGACAGATTCCATTTATCATGTCTGTTTTAACTTTCTGTGCTTGTGTGTTTTCCCGCCCTTTTTTATGATTTGTCCTTGCCTTATTAGTGCCACCTGTTCCCCATAAGCCCTTTTGTATATATAACCTATTTGTTGTTAAATCATGCCCTAACACAAGTGTTCTTGATGCACAAGAGAAACAAGGTGTTCACTTAGACAAACTAACACAAATATATTATAAAACAGCAGACAATACTCATGATATCACCCATCTCTTAAGAGAGCTAAAGGTGACCTGTGAAGCAACACATTTCAATAAATATTTGTCAATACTAAGAGCCGCTAGATTGTGCTGCTGTAATGGAATATGTATGCAAGGAGAATAAAAACATACCATGTGGTCCAGCTGGCGTTTCATCTGCCTCCTGATCACTGCCTCTGTCCCTCTTTCTGACACTTCATCTTTATTCCTCACATACATTTCTTCTTCTTCACTAATGTGTTCATCTCCTCCTGGCTTTCTCCTGCTCTGACCCTCCTGGTCTCTTCAGTGTACTCTCTTTTCCCACTTGCAGCCATGCTTCTCGTTTTCTCACATGCTCTGGCAGCTAGCGCGTGCACGAGAGAGGGGAGGCACTTGAGCGTGCTTGAGAGGGGCGGGACTGCAGGCACGGCTGCAGTGCAGGGAGTGGAAGCAGAGCGCTGAACACACACGGCTCTTATTAAACGGCTTTTTCTCACCGGAGTACTTTCCCCCGTCATTCTTAAAGTACCGATATTAATGAAACGGAGGAATAGTAACGTTTTTAACGGCAGGGTATCGCGGTACCTTTCAAGTATCGGTACACCGTCAACACTAGTCAGGAGTCAGTGTCTCTCCCCCAAACTCACACATATACAATTCGATATGAACTGAAGAGCCGCATGAAACTAGGCAAAGAGCTGCATGCGGCTCGAGAGCCGCGGGTTGGCCACCCCTGTCATACAGCATCATTTACAAAATTATCCACATAAACCGGTACCAATAGCTTCTGATTGAGTAGCATCCAACCGAGCTTTAAAAACATTTAGTGGCACCAGATTGTTCAGTTTCCATTTAATTTGCAGACTATTCCAAGACAGAGGAGCTGCGCATCTAAAAGCTGTCTTCCCTAAGACAGTCCTAGCAGTTGGCACATTTAATAAAACCACAGCATTCGATCTCAGGCAGTAGCCACTTACAATTCTCCGTGAGATCAGGGAGCAGATATAAGATGGAAGTATCCCTAACATGGCTTTGTATATAAAAATGTACCAGTGACTGAGCCTCCGTACAGTTAGTGAAAGCAAACCAGCCCTTGCATACAGGGTACAGTGATGGGTTAATGCTTTACAGTTTGTCACAAATATCAGTGCGCTGTGATACGCAGCATCTAACTTGACCAGGCAATTGGCAGGTGCATTCATATACATCAAATCACCATAGTCCAGCACAGGTAAAAAGGTCACAGTGACTAGCCTTTTCCTGGCCTCAAGCGAGAAACAGGACTTGTTTCTGAAAAAGAAACCTAGCCTAACCCTCAGTTTTTTTAGCAGGTTATTGACATGGAGTTTAAAAGAGAGACAATCATCAAGCCAGATACCAAGGTATTTGTAACAGGCAACAACTTCAAGTTTTGTTCCTTGCGTAGTTACAATATCTAAAATAGGCTCTGGTGTCTTTTTTGCTTTTGAAAAGAGCATTACCTTGGTTTTATCCACATTTAAAAGAAGCTTTAATTCAGAGAACTGAGTCTGAATAATGTTAAAAACAGCCTGTAATTTAACAACAGCCTCCTTAATGGTGGGACCTGCACAATACATCACAGTATCATCCGCATAAAAATGTAAAGTAGCTTCATCCACATTATCACCTACGCTGTTAATATATATGGAGAATAAAAGTGGTCCTAAAACAGAACCTTGTGGTACACCATTAGAAATGTTTAACCACTCAGAAGACAGTCCATCAAAGTGAACACATTGGGACCTTTCAGAGAGGTAGTTCACAAACCACCCCACTGCAAGGCTGGATAGGCCAATACTGAGTAGCCTCTGCTTTAAGATGCGATGATCAACGGTGTCAAACGCTTTGGAAAGGTCAATAAACAGAGCTGCACAACTCTGCTTATTATCTAAAATACTAGTAATGTCATTCACCACTTTCATTGTGGCAGTGATGGTGCTGTGTTTCTTTCTGAATCCTGACTGATGTTTAGACAGGATGTCATTTGTACATAAAAACTCCTTCACCTGTTCACTCACTAAGCGTTCAAGAACCTTAGCCAGAACTGACAATTTAGAGATTGGCCTATAGTTATTTAAAATAGTTGCCTCCCCTCCTTTCAGTAAAGGCAAGACATAAGCAGACTTCCATACTTTTGGAATTGTATTTGTGCTGAGGGAGAGGTTAAAAAGAGAAGTAAGAGGTGGAGCAATAAAATCTGCAGCTATCTTTAAAAAGAAAGGCTCTAAGTTGTCCGGGCCAGCCGGTTTCCTAGGATCTAGCTTAGATAAGGCTTCATGAACAACATTGACAGTAAAAGGAGTAAAACTGAAAGGGTTTTCCAGACCACGTTGTTCAGAGTCACGGATTGGGGTGTTCACAGAAGCAGAGTTAGTGACAGAATCAAACAGAGAGCCACAGGACACAAAATGCTCATTAAAGCAATTTAGCATAGTGGCCCTGTCCGATATAGAGCCAGATGCTGTGGTAAGGCACGGAGGTAGCTCATTACGGATCTCACCGGTTGATATCGATTTTATTGCTTTCCAAAATTTCCTAGGATTATTTAGGTTTTCTGTGGTAACTGACAAATAGTACTTTGACTTTGCACTTTTGACATTTGAAGTGAAGCTATTCCTTAGCTGCCTAAAACGCAGCCACTCTACCTCTGAGCCTGATTTCCTAGCCTTTGCCCAGGCCTTGTTTCTCTCATGAAGGAGACTAGACAGCTCAGCAGAAAACCAAGGATTTTCTCGTCCCTTTACTCTAAATGTACGCAGGGGTGCATGTCTATCAATGATCTCCATAAAACCAAGATAAAAATAAGACCATGCGGTTTCCACATCAGCACCGATCGATTTTACCCCAATCAAAATCAAACAGATCATGCACAAAACCCTGCTCCACAAAATGTTTTATGTCTCTCTTGATGATAATGCGAGGTTTAACCTTTTGGACCTTAGTGTCCCTAATTGTGGCTACAACACAGTGATCACTCAGATCATTTGCAAATACTCCCACAGATGAATATTTATGGGGAACATTAGTTAAAATGAGATCAATTAGGGAGGATTTATTAGGGGACTTAATGTTAGGGCGAGTAGGACTGTCCACAATCTGAGTAACATTCAATGAGATACAAAGGTTTTTAAAATCCTCTGACACTGCAGTTAACCAGTCCCAGTTAAAATCTCCAAGTAACACTATTTCCTTTTAGTCTAGTTGTGATAAAAGATTTGCTAGTGAAGACAAGGAGTCTTTGACAGCTGAGGGGGGTCTGTAGCAGCCCACCACCATGACCTGTTGACCCTTTGCCACTTCTATATTTAAGGCTACAAATTCAAATTGCTTACTGATCGATTTGGAAACTAATGTAGTTACACTGAATTATTCTTAACATAAATTGCAACGCCACCACCTTTATTAGGCCGGTCGGTACGATACACATTATAACCATTTAAGGCAATGTCAGAGGCCAAAATAGACTTATTTAGCCATGTTTCAGATAAGACAATGACGTCAGCGTCAGTCGATTTTGCCCAGATACGGACAAAATCTAGTTTACCTAACAGACTGCGCACATTCAAGTGGATGAAACCCAACCCAGACCTAGCTTTAAAATCAGCAGGAGTAGCGATCTGACTATTACTACTGGGCGGACCAGGGTTAGGTTGTACATTTCCTGACAGTAATAACAACAACAAAAACAGGCATCTTTTCCTCTTAAATGACACACATACATTGTCATCTAATTTAGAAACACCGGAAAAGTCTGCGAGAGTGTGATTAGAGCTTAAGAAGCAGTCCTGAAGAACCATCATCGCAGGAAAACAAAAAAGACAAACATATTTTGTCGAGCAGATTGACTGTGACAAGGCAACCGGTAATTGTTTGAGCAACACATCCGAACCTTTGCAGGGGATGCCCACTGCAGGTGGCAGAACAGACCTGAATCCAGTAGTCTTCTCAGAATGACTAGAGATCTTCTCATAGTCCAAAACAGTTAACAGGCACAGTAGAATCACGATATGGGCCATTTTCCCAGACTAGCACAGCATCCGGATAGGCGTGCAAGCAGGCCGGAAATGTGGAGGCGCTCCGTTCTCCTCGCGATATCCCCGGTGCAGAACCTCCTCAGTACAGCAGGATAGGCGAAGCAGGACCAGCTCGAGGCGTAGAGGCGCTCCGGTCTGTCCGCGATATCCCCGTGGTAAAACGTCCTCGGCACCGTAGAGCACGACAGGTGGAGCAGGTGGATACAGGCCTCCGCTACAGCAGGTGTAAAGCAAGCCGCAGCCCGAACGCGAAGCCGCTCCGGTCTCTCAGTTACGCCCCCCGGGGGAAAATCTCGCCAGGACAGCAGCACACGACAAGTGGAAGCAGGTCCCTGCCACAGCACAACTGGGCAGGTGGAAAAAGGGGGCCCATTAAGCAACAACGTGCAGCCGCTCCGTCTCTCCGCGACTTCCCGGGAAAAACCTCCCCACAACAGCACAGGTGCACAGGTAAACCTCCTATCCACGCCGACGGAAGAGAGGCAGCCCTGCCCCTCACTTTCCACGCTCCGTGAGGCGGATGAGAAAATGTGCTCCGCTCGCGAAAATGCGTTTTTGTTGACGAGACGGGACTAAGGTGTTAACGGTGGACTATCGGACATTCAAAATGCAGCATATTTCCCCCCAAGTGTCCATCTTGTCTGTCAAAATGCATCTTAGGTTTCTAACTTGCAATATCATTATTTCCGCTCTCTTCACTTCAGAAGAGCGATCTCTCTTTGTGCGGGGGGCGGGGCCTAACAGACATGCTGCAGCGGACACAGCGTTCAGAGAGTATAGAGACACATTTTTACTAAAAGTTGACTAAAATGTAATTTTTCATCGACTAAAAGTTGACTAAAACGTTTTCAGTTTTTGTCGACTAAAACTAGACTAAAACTACGAAGGATAGGAATGACTAAAATGTGACTAAAACTAATAACCATTTTCGTCTAAAGACTAAGACTAAATCAAAAACAGCTGCCAAAATTAACTCATGCTTTGACAGTTCAAAGGTACATTTAGAACAGATAAAAAATGTGCGATTAATTTGCGATTAACTATGGACAATCATGCGATTAATCGACTGACAGCACTAATATTTATATAGTTATGGTTAATGGTTTGGTGTAAGCCTGTGAATGGTACGACCCAGCCAATCAAGGTCAGAGGCTTCTATAAAAGGGGGCCATACTGTGTCGGTGAGGTGTGGTGTGTGGTTGAGGGCAGCCATGTTTTGGGGAAGGAAACTATTCAATTTGAAACAACCTTTGGACTCAGTCTTCTCTCTTTGCCTCCATGGCCGCTCTGGCATCGTGACAGTCTATAAGGAAGGCATAATGGCAGAAACGTCAGCTATTAATAAAGTCTTCACTGCAGAACAGTACCTGTAAAGTGCTCCTGCCTGTAATTGTACTTGTTTTTAGCCTTAAATAAATCATTTTAATGATGTTAGCATGCCGGAGCACTGCTGTGATGCCTCTCTGACTCGCTCTCATCATCACTCATTGACAGTATTGATATTTATTCATTTCTGCATTTAAGCACAATTTATCTTTTTGTTTACCTTAAGTAGATGAAGAAAGTAAGCTTTAAATGGGTTTCTGTTCGAACTGTCATTTACTGGCAACGAATAATGGTTTTCAACCTCTTCAATGCGTGATAAAGCTTACAGCTAGCCCTTTAAAAGCAGCTGGAGACAAAAGCCTCTCAGTTACAGAGCAGTTATCAGATAATAGCAGCTTTAGTCTTCTTTGGCTGCAGAAGTATTTATGATGTATTGAAAGAAGCACAATGCAAGATGATTTGCCAAGTTGTTAATGCAGTTGAGCACTCAACAGAAAAAGGTTCATCAAATTATAATGCTAACTAATCTGGGAATAATATCACTTTTTGTACTTGTTCTCACACACAGCCAAGTGACTCACAGTCAATATGTCATAGCATCAGTTTTCTATATTTTTCTCAAGATAAAGTATAAACAAACCATGTTTACCTGATGCACTTTGATGTCTACATTGCACTTCACTCCCTGTCACAATCTCTTGCTTTTCTCCAATACCAGCCTGCAGTCATTGCTTCAGGCAGCAGCCATCACACCCTGCTGTCTCCTCACTGACCCCAGCTAAAGTCCATGCTTTGACACCTGTATGCTGCGACACAGCACAGTATCTGGCTGTGATCGCTCCCTGGCTGCTCACGGCAGGCTATTACCCAGCCTAATTACCAGGCAGCCAGCTATAAGTCAACAGTGGCTGGGAATAACCATTCAAGTCCACAAGATAGAGTCTCGCCCGCCCCTGAGTAAACACTGCCATCCATTTTAATAAAGATGTCCCCTCTGGCAACCAGGGGAAGATGATGAAAAAAAGCCCTGATAAGGAGAGGTGATCTGAAACATGGACACAGAGAAAGACATCATGAACTTCCTCAATAGTGTCAATTAAGTGACTTTTTTTAGTTTAGTTTTGAGGGTTTTGCTCAGATCTGGGATCATAGTCAGATGGTTTTAGGTTGGATTGTTGATGGAGTATTTTGTGAGGCAGTTTCCCTAAGCGAAAATACACTGCCTGTCTCGTTACTTGGGCATCTCAGTTTGTAGGGACTTGGCTTGAGAACCAAAGGGTCGCCGGTTAAAGTCCTCAGCGGTAGCTGGAGAGGAGCCAGTTCACCTCCTGGGCTCTTTAACTGAAAGATATTATTAGAAACAGTCACTAAACATAAAGTCGACACACCATCTGTGGACCTCAGAATGTTTACTATGATAATTATAAGCAGATTGACATGTTAAATAACTCCTCTGTGTTTGCTGAACACAACGTATGAGATTCCTTTTTTTCAACTTGTTTTTCTTCCATCTAAGTACAGGCAAAGTTCCTGTAGGGGTAACTGGAAATGTGTGTTGTCTGCCTCTGTATAGTGCTGTAGTGCGCCCTACAGAGCTGTCCCCAGTGGTGCAGAGCACTGTAGGCCAATCTTAAAAAAGCTTTGGCTATACAAGGGTAAATGCTAAAATTGGACTTATATTCTTAGCACTTTATCCAGTCTTTACATACTACAGTACAAGTCATCACTCACCCATTCACACCTCCTTTAAACAGATAGATTTGACATTTTTCTCAAGTAAGCTAACAATCATACACCACATTCATACAACGCTGGCCATGCCAATTGGAGCAACTCAGGGTTAATTATCTTGCCCAAGGACACATCGACATATTGAGTTGTCCTCATGAAACCTAAAATAATTGATAGACATAGAGTGAATATATACATTTATTCAGTGTTAAATGTTGGTTCCTGACTTTATTCACTGATGGGTAACACATATTGGACCCATCGTAATGCACTATAGAAGATCCTTCTCTTTACACTCCGGCAATGCATTTATGAAACGCAGTGTTTGTTCATCCTGACTGCTGCGTTTCATAAATGCATTGCCGGAGTGTAAAGAGAAGGATCTTCTATAGTGCATTACGATGGGTCCAATATGTGTTACCCATCAGTGGCCATCACAGGCCTTTATAGGCCAGCCAATCCTCAAGCATGAGGACAGTCATGTGGCTAAATATGTGGCTAAAGCTGCCGCACACACCATCAATCATCAGTGGATATAATCATTTCCAACAGGCTGCCGGGTTCTCTCACTGCTGCTGTCCTCCAGGAAGTGGACGTCCCCGCACTGAACAGTCAGAAAGTGCCGGGTGAATCAGTCCTTAATTAAAGTTGTACTAATTACCACTGTGAAAAAAAGAGCAGGGCTTTGATAGCACTAAAGTAATCACAAAAGAGCTCACTGATGTGAGTGATGTCGTACAGGAGCTGAATGCTGATAGCATTTCCAACTATTCACCCAGGAATTCCTCTGTCTAATCCTATTCTGGTAAATTGGTTAGGGAGCAGTGTTGGGACTAACGCAACTACTTTTTGCGGTAACTAATATCGTTACTAGTTACCTATTCCCATTAAGAAACGCCGTTATAGTTACTGTGATTTAAATGGGTGCGTTACTGCGTTATTATGTGATCCAACTGAACCGAATCTCGCTGCGGATGCAACTTATAGGCGAATACAGCGATGTTCTCTCACAGCACCATGGAAAAGTGAAAGTAACCAGAGAGGAGTGATGATTGGTTAATGTGGGGTAACATTTCAGGGTAAGCCAATCAGAGACAGAGTTGGGCGGGTCTTGCCTTATGGGGAAAATACACACACGAACACTTGCTAATTCTAACACACACACACCGCAACGCTCACCACCAACACACACACACACACACACACACACACACACACACACACACACACACACACACACACACACACACACACACACACACACACACACACACACACACACACACACACACAATGGCAGATGCAAGTATCAGCGAGAGCAGCAGAGCATTTGCAACTTGGAAATATAACCACTATTTTCAATTTGGTAACATCCTCGTGGATTCATCTTCTTATTACAGACCAGTGTTGTGCTAGTTACTGAAAACCAATAACTAGTTACCATTACTAGTTACTTCATTTCAAAAGTAACTCAGTTACTTTACTGATTACTTACACCAAAAGGTAATGCGTTACTGTGAAAAGTAACTTTTTAGTTACTTAAAAAAGGGCTCCCATTAATGCCCTTATAGCCTTCATTTCAGTACTGTTATTGCATTGGAGAATAATACAATCTGTTGATCAACTTGACATGCATTATATGTAATCTGGATAGCATCGATATTAGCTGGCTTTCCATTTTTGTATATTCTTTCTCCAGGTAGTTGGAAAAAGTTTTCCGTCCCATATGCCGTGTGCCGCCCGGACATGCTATCATGCTAACTAGCTCCCTGAAAGCGGGTGACTCCACTGTAGCAATAGCCTGCATGTGTTCTACAACAGCGGTTCTCAAACTGTGGTCCGCGGACCACTGGTGGACCACTGGTGGTCCGCGAGGGTACTGCAGGTGGTCCGTGGAAAAAAGCTAAATAAAATCCACTTTTTATTATCAAGGATTTTCGGGGACCACCTCATATGTGACTAGCTCTATCAAAATCAGTCGCATTGACCTGAAGACACATTTTGAGTTGTATACACTGTCAGGAAAGAGGATAATGATATCAGGCAGTGGGGTAGTGGTCGTTGGGCTCATCGGACATTTATGAGAGAAAATCTCTAATGTCCGAGTGCAAGTGAATGCACCACAAGACACGAGCCTTGTAACCCCTCCCCCGGCCCTGGCGCGAGCGTGGAAATATGATTGGCGGCGATTTCATTTGAACAGGACAGCGCAAAACGAGAAGCATCCGGACCCAAGTACTGTAGACGGAAGGAATGACGTATTTGCGGTCTACAATGACAGAGAAGAGACTGTAAAGTTTGGCTGTACTCAGCATTGAATCAAAACGCACTAAAGCTTTGGATCTTAATCAGTTTGTGAGGCGTTTTGCTGAACAGAATGGTAATCACCGCATCATAACAGTGATTGACAGCTGATAGGAATAATATAATTGTTAATATTATCATATTAATTCAGACAAACTTCGATGAGACAGTTAATTAATGTACTTATTGCAGCAGTCTGCATACATTTGGTACCCCTGGTCTAAGAGTGAAACAAACTAATTCAGTTATTGTCCAGTTAAAATGCATTCAATTATGTCTGCCATCTTATATATTTCTATTTAAGGCTTTACTGATGTGCCACAATAATGTCACCTAATGTTATTCAGTTAAAATATAAATATTTTGGCTTTCCAAGTTAACATTGACTGCGATTAAATCAGCATATACTTCTGCCAGGGGATGCCACCCCTCAAAATCTCCTGCCACCCTCTTGCCACCCCATGAATATTTTTCTAGATCCACCCCTGAGTAGGCTATATTTTTCGTTTCGTTTAATAAGTTAATTTCAGGACAACTTTGGGAATTTGGGATTTTGTTTTCAGATTTAAATAGATTTTGAAAGTGGAGATAGAGAGAGAGAGAAACAGTGCTGTCTGCTTAGTAGCAATACTAGCTCAAGCCTTTATGCAACTTACAGTAGGCCTATCCATTGTTTATGTTACTTATATGCCTGTGTGTCCATTGTTTTGAGTCTGTGTGTGTTGAGCGCAGCACCGTCTGCTTTTTGCAGCACAGTAACTAAAGCATAACGGTAGTTTTTTTGTAGACCTGTCTGCCCGTTTTGTGCACGTGCGTGTGTGTGCACTTGTGGCATTGTTTGGGATGACCTAATTCAAATACCGTCTGCCGTCCTCTTTGAGAAACATACACAACGCAGACAGACACCGGTCACAAAAGTATCAGATAGGCTTCAATTTACTTTTGATTGTCTATGATTAAATATAAAAAAATATCGGCGTTTTAACACTACGTTTATATATGTACTTATTTGTATGGTTTGCATATGAGGTGGTCCGCGAAAACCGTTGATAATAAATAGTGGTCCGCATAAACAAAAAGTTTGAGAACCCCTGTTCTACAACATACCGTGCAATGGCTTTATGGACATTTTCCCTGGCTAGAAGTCCCTTGGTTAAAAACCTGCCGCTGTTGCTTAGGTGCAGGTGGAGGTGGAGTGGCGTCGGCTGAGTCTGGGTCTGTGGTCTTAGCTACTAGCTTCGTCCCAGCATGTTGTTTCTGCAGATGCTTTAGAGATTTGAATGACTGGTTAGGGCAGTAGATAGGCTCTTTGACCCGCCAGGACACAACTTACATTTAACAGAAACTTTCTTTTCTTTGTGCTCGACAAAAGTGAAATAGTGAGAATATCTCCAGGTGGAGAAACTAGACTTGAGCTCCGCCGCCGCCGCCATGATAGTCTTGTTAGTAAACAACACAAACACGCCCACAGCCCGTCTCCGCATGTGACACAGGAAGTATATAAGTACATTTACTCAAGTACTGTACTTAAGTACAGTTCTCATCTCTGTTCGCCTGGCTATTGACTATATAAAAAAACTAACGCAGTAACGGAGTAACGCACCATGTAGTAACAGAGTTACTGAATTACCGAAAGTAATTCGTTAGAGTACTAGTTACTGCCAAAAATAACGGCGTTACTTTGTAACGCGTTAGTCCCAACACTGTTACAGACACATGCATTTCCTAACATTCGGTCTATATGCTGTAAAATGTATTATCTCTTCGATTTACACACGGCATCTATTGTACGTCTGTCCGTCCTGGGAGAGGGATCCCTCCTCTGTTGCTCTCCCTGAGGTTTCTCCCTTGTTCCCTTTAAACTGTGGGTTTTCTCTGGAAGTTTTTCCTTGTACGATGTGAGGGTCTAAGGACAGAGGGTCTAAGGACAGAGGGTCTGAGGACAGAGGGTCTAAGGACAGAGGGTGTCGTTTTTCTCATACTGATATTCTGAACAATCTGTGCTGTTGTATTTGCTGTAAAGTGTCTCTACTGTAGGCTATTTTTATTATATGTACAGCACTTTGGCTCCACCAAAAATCGTTTATTAATGTGCTATATAAATAAAACTTGATTTGATTTGTGGGGATATAGGACGCAAAAAATATTACGGTCAAATGTAAACTGTGTGCAGGACAGAAAGCATTGTCCACATCGAATAACAGCAATGCCAATCTCCTGAAGCACCGAAGTAATGTACATGGGGCTATAAAACTAGTGACCCAGATGGAGCAACACCATCTAAACAGCCAAAAACGATTTTTTTAAATCGCCACATGTCACCCAGAGTCAACTAAACAGATTGATTGCCAGGTATGTTGTTGAGGACATGCTGCCCATCGCAACGGTCGAGTCTGTTGCATGTCTTCAGAGAACTAGTCAGCAAAATACCAGTGAAAGCATTTCATTTTCAATTTTATTGTTATTATTTTTAAAGTAAAGTAACTTGTTACAAGTTACTTTTATAATTTAGTAACTAATAAAGTAACTAGTTACTTTTTTGAGAGCAGTAACTATAACTATTACTAGTTACTTTTTAAAAGTAACTTGCCCAACACTGGATGGCTGCATGTAAACCCTTCATAATGCAGCAATGTGCCGATGTATACACCGATGTGTTACGATACGATACGATATTACTTTATTGTCAGATCAAGTCTGAAATTTGACTTACGTCACAGCAGCTCCATGTCCAACATCAACAGACAAATATGCATACACAAATACATGAAACACAAACATTTAACATAACAGCACAATCAGTGAGAGAAAAACATGCTCAAAGAGCCTTCAGCGTGCATTTGGTCTGGGATTTAGCTCTGTATTTACTGTGAGGACAGACTGATGCACAAAGGAGCGCTTCAGTCTGACTTTATTGAATGGTGGGACTCTGTATCTCCGATTAGATGGTAGCAGTTCATACTCTCTGTTCAGAACATGGTTTGGGTCGGAGATGATGTTGTTGGACAGCCTCACTAGGTTGTTATGATAGGCTGAGTCATAGAGTCTCTGACAGGGTTGACCAACAATCTTTGAGCAGATGTTTAACAGGTGGAGCAGTTTTGATTTTAACGTTCCCATTCACACAGTATGTGCACAATCATGTTTTGAAAAGTAACAAATCATTTGGATGTAATGTTTATGGTTTGTAGCTTCAAAAACACTATATGTAAAAGTCTGATATTAGCTTCCTTAATGTTATATCGTTCTTTGGTGTTCTCTGCAATAACTGGCCAAGGTATAATGAATGCTGTAATGAGTACTCTGTCTCCATATGAGGATTAAAAAGGGACAGATTCCCTCTAGTCTAGTCTACCAGGCCAAGACTTCCATGTTACCAGAACTTTGATCAGTGACGATGAATTAAAAAAAACAAATCTCCATGATTTTCTTGATAGTCCTCAGATCTATTTTTGTTGTAGGCTTTTAGTGGCTTACATCACTGCCCTCCTCAGGCCAAAATGTTGAAATGTGTACAATAAATATCTAATAAAATCTAAAAGACATCAGGCTTATTGCTTCTCAGAGGATGAACCATTTATGTTTATGACAATAAAGAGTTTCCTCTCAAGATAAAACTTTTCCCCTTAAATGGTCTGCGTTCAATGTGTTTCCAATACGAGTTCTCACGATCTCATGCAGGGCTTGTTCCTCATCTGTAGAAAAAGGTAAGTACTGATGAGGCAGTATATTGGCTAGATCATAAGCATCCTGGGTTAAAATCACTGATACTTGGATGCCATTTTTATTAATGTAAAGTTCCCGGCCATTGTCAACAGAATTCACCCTTGTATTTGTTTTATAAATATATCAGCAAACTTTTTTCCAATTGCAAATTCCAAACTAAATAAATGTTCCTGTTTGGGGTTGTGTACATGTTTTTCGTGTGATTCTTCTAATTTCATTGTTGGGCCAGAGGGCCTTTATTGGAGATATTAGAGCAGGGGTCGGCAACCTTTTTGATATGAAGTGCCATTTAAAAAAAGAAGATTTTTTTTAATATTGAAGTTAAATGCATCAATCTGGTGCACTTTGAGAGCAAAATTAAGAGATCTATGGATACATCTCTCAACACCCGTATGAAACAGAACTGTAAACAGATTTTCTTTATGGACACTTTACAAATCACTCCCCTTTTTAAACTGTATTCTTGTTTATTAATAACAAATAATACATACAAAATATACTCGTGCCAAACACACACATTTGAGTGACAGTCGCGCAAAAAGTCCGGCACCGCCCTTTATTATTACATTTTTTAAACGGCACAATGTAAAATTACACGTTACGCTCGTGTTGTGTTTAAGGAACCTGTCCTTGGTCAGGAAAAACAGGCAGTCGCTTGTTTAATTCTGTTGCGGTCTAGATTTCTTTAATTTGTTGTTGTTTCCTTCTGCTGCGTTGCGTGCATGGCTTCCTTCTGCAGGTAACGGGGAGATGCGCTCTTGTTCAGGATCCGAAAATATTTTGCACACTTATTCCACTTATTCCTAGTGTGCTACTTGTTATGGTACCGTGCCTAGGGTTGCAGACCCCTGTATTAGAGTAAACGGGGGAGACAGAGGAGAGGACTGGTTCAGGATTCAAACCGGCCTATTAGGTGGCAGTGACTGCACATGCCCCCCAGCTCTAACCCCTGAGCTATCAGGTGGCCCTTTCATGTGATTCTTAATAGCTATCATGCATTCAGTTGTCCAAATATTCACACTAATCAACGGAAGATGACCTTATGACTAATGTCAACTCGTTGAGCTTTAGCAGTATATCCCGGAGTGAAATAGGTTTGGTAAGAAGTGACAACAAAAGAGCACTCTAATGGTCCGAGATTGAAAGGGAAGCTAATGCAGATTCCCTTAATTGGGCTAGAATGGTATACCATGGTTGAAATGGTACACATGGCTGATCATCTGCTCCACAGCTTGAATATTGACGTTGCTTATTTTTGAGTTAATTTGTCCAACATACAACAAGCACCAATTGGTAGCTCTCTTCTGGAAAATCTCAACTTTTGATTGCCAGGAGAACATATGGATTATACTGTATGTTGCCAATACAAAGCCAGCTTAGTTCCTATAGCACAGATGTTCAATTTGATCTGAGGTCATTCCTAAAGCTGTTTTATCACATTTCTTGTCGTCCAAAGTCTGTATATGCTAAACCTCTTTTCACAATCTTATATGACTTAATCAGCATTTGGAACTTGTTCAGGTTTGCTGAAAGAGGCTGTATAATCGAATATTTTTGGAAAGGCTTGTAAGTAAGACATACGTTTAGATTGATAGTGTGTTTTTAATATATATGATGAACTGAATGTTTTTCCGACATCAGTACCATGAATCCAAAATACGTAACTAAATACTAATAATATCAGTTGAACTTTACTTTGAGGCGGGAATTTTGCTCTGCAGTTTCACAATTTAAACAGTTGTTTAGTGAAATGTAAAACTATCACCCATGTTTAATCAAAGGTACTTGCATAATGTATGGTATAATTCATTTCTAGGAGCAAACAAAACAATAGAACAAAGACAAACAGCCAGACTAAACAAAGTAGGATATTCATTATTTTGTGTGATTCAATTATAACCGGGTGCCTGTGCATTTGCAGTGTAACAAATTACCTCCCACAGCATAATAAATGCCAGACATAAATCATTTGTCATATTTCATTATGGCACAAATCAGGAATGGATATGCTCTGATTTCCATGCTTTCGCCTGATTACTATTTCCACATTTTGTTTCTCTGCGGCAGTGACGGAGGGCGTTGTGTTTTTGTGTTGTCGTGGAGTTTTGTTGAATCATATCTCAGCCAATTATTGCTGTTTCAGTTTACAATTGATAACATAAATGTCTCTATACTGCGTTCACCTTTGAAAACTCCTCGCACTGTCATGACAACAGAAGTCACTGTGGGCTGAATTGTGAATCACTTGTCATTGCTTTTCATTGGAAATACATGAACAGCTCTCACTCAAAACATCCACCCTGCTTTTAAAGAAAAAAAAGTACCAAAACCTGCGACAAATGTGAAATAATCTTCATAGATTATACCCCTAGATTCTCTCACACACACACACACACACACACACACACACACACACACACACACACACACACACACACACACACACACACACACACACACACACACACACACACACACACACATTAATGACATCGTTTTTTTTTATCACATTTTGTTTAAGATCAAAGAGGAGTTCAGAAGAGTAACAACTCGTCATCTGGAGCGAACCTTTTTGACGAAACTGGACTTCTACACCCCCAAACTGCTGAAGATATTTGGGAAGAAAGGTGGGGTTGCAGGCTCAACAATAAAACTGATACTGGATTCATTCAGTGAGGTAAGCTTTGAAATTCATACAACGACATTACTTTTACTGACGAAAAATAATAATGGCATGTGCGGGCCTTTACAGATACGTTTTCAGCATCTTTTAAGTAATTACGTGTTTTCTCACCTCTCCCCCTCTCTTAAACTGCCTGTTTTTAATCTAAAATGTAAACGTGAAGCTTTCTCTTAAAATGTGTTTTTATTGCTGTATTTCTATATACATGAATACATTTACAATGATGTAGTATTCTTTATTCTAATTTACATTTCTGTTTAAACAGCAACATGTTGAAGGTAGACGAGATGCCATCATCCGCTCATCATAACATTTACCTGGTAGTCTTTGATGAGTTCCTCTGTACTCTCTCCAAGGAACTCATCAAAGACTACCAGGTAAATGTTATGATGATTGTTGAATTCATGTTTAATATGTTGTCTGTTCTTCAATATTTGTAAATAAGTATCTCTATAGTTGAGCCATCATTTGGAGAAAAAAAAATTCAGATTAGCTAATTTAGCATTAAATAAGGGAGGCGTGTGGCGCAGTGGAGTAGTGCGTTGGCCACAGGTTCAAACCCCACTGCAGTCAGCATGTCGTTGTGTCCCTGAGACACTTCACCCCAAAGTGCTCCTGTGGGGATTGCCCACAGTATTGAGTATGTGAGTCGCTTTGGATACAAGCGTCTAACAAGTGACATGTGATGGAAAATACATTTAACATAAGTTATATATTTTTACTGCATTTGATGTATTATTTATAGATTTTATTTTATACTTTCTCCATTTCATTTTCTGATTGAAAATGTGTTAGAATTTATGGTTGAGATGTTAAAACCCAAATTCCCCCTAATTTCTGTAATATACTTAATGCAGTTTACATGTTGTTATTTACTTCTTGGTTGGAACAAAGCATATATTTATTTAAATGACTGCATTCAGACCCATGTCATTACTGGACCAAAAAAATACATGTTAATATAAATTCCCTTCATTAACTTACCCCATCCTTATTTGAGTTGAAGGACACTAGATAATCTACTAAAATACTGAATGAAATGCCCACTTTAATGTAATGAGTCTCACACAGTAACATGTTTTGACAGGATGTAAGCAAGGACATCGTCAAAGAAGACTATGCTGGCCAGCTCATGAAGATCTTTGTCGTCAGCGACAGTGCAGCGCAGGGAGATGCAAATGCTGGTCATGTGTCGATCGTCATAGAGGGAACTCAGGTGCAGGATGGGTGCAAAAGTGTGACAAACGCATGCATACTGCTCATGGGCATAATCTATGCCATGAACTTGGTTTACCCACCAAAGGTAAAATACACATTTGAAGTGTTCCAGAAGCTCTTTCTCGAGCTCAATTCACAAAAGGTGTCTCCTACAGTCCGGCCCTTGAGCTCCAAACTTTTAGCCTAGAAAGTGGAATGTAATAAGTACATTTAGTTAGGTGCAAACTGTTAGTACTTTCTTTTGTTTTCTTCTTCATAGCACTGTGTACTTCTACTCTACTGTAACTCCATTTAAAAATGGAAATATTGTCATTTTAACTTCAGTTCTTGAAGTTAGTTCATATTTCAAAATGTTGGATTAACTAATTCAAATAATCATAAAAAATACGATTTGTAGGGTTTCTTTTTATTTATTTTCCTTAGTTTTGTCCTCGAGTCTGATTGTTGTTGGTGGTTTTTTTTGTAACTTGTGTTGTGATTGTACATAGTATTTTTCTAAATGTGTGTGTGAATAAAAACATTATATTTAGAAAAATGTATTCACGATTTTGTACTTTTACATTGTTATATATGTATTGAAAGTGTTGTAAGCTGTTGTCTGACAAAATAAAGTTGATTTTGTTAAAGTGTTTGTTGTTTCATGTTTTGTAGTAGCCTTAATATAAGAATGTATAAAAACTAATAGAAATAGAGCTGATGTTTAATGTAGAAGAAATTATATGTACATTTGAAATAAAAATAAAGAATAGCAAGTAAAAACTACCTGAAAAGCTAAATAGTTTTTACTGGAGATTTGTAATAAGATCCAAATGTAATCTTAAGTAAATATTACTCCCAGTTTTTTTCAGTGTACTTTTATCATTCATAACTTTCATAATTCCAGAGATACATCCCATAATTCATCACATTTTTAACCATGGAAGTCAATGGAGAAATTCATAGGACTTCAACTGCTAACTGTTCATTCATACTTTCACTCAAACCTCATTCCAACTTTAAAATGTTACACATCTTTCTGACATTATTCGTGTAACACAACATTTAAATCAGATTCTTACTTTTAGAGATATTAAACATTGTTCTGACCTTGGTACAGAGGCCTTCTTCAGATTTTAACATTAACTACAGTGCGTGATGTCACAGCTAGAGTGTAGGAAATCTTGAAATGTGCCTTCATATTTTTTTTTAAAACTGCCATCATTCCCAAACCCTACATTCCTGAGACATAATTTTTCATGACAAACGTAGGAAAACATCTCGTAGCTTGGAAAATAACAAATAATAAAATAAAAAAAATTAAACAAAATGCCTCGAGGGCATGAAGTGACAACAACTTTCAACATGTCTCCATTAAAGCCCATTTTAATTTCAGGCTGATATTTCCTCAGAGCAGCAGCCGCACACCTTTTAGTTTATCTGCCAAAAAGGCCACATTATTGACCCGAAAGTACACTTCAGATACTCATTCATTCAGAACAATGGAAACCTTTGATCTCTGGACACCTCGTTAGCTCAAATATAAACACCTGTGTCATGGAACACGATGTCATAACTCCAACTGACATGCTCAGAGCAGCAGACTTCAGATAATGGTTAATGGTCCTGCCCTCAACAGCTCTATGTCAATTATGGGGTGTCATCATATGCCGTTTCCATGGAAATCCATCCCTCGCCATAAAAGACGATGTTGTTATACATTTACTCCTATGCAAATGTTCAAAAAGTGCTCAAACAGTCCAGCTGTGACGACATCTACGTGAGAGTTTTGAGATTTCTTCAAATGTCGTTGCCATGGTAACACAAGGCTCGCCATGAAACACGGTTTTCTCAAAACTTCAGTGAAAATGCTCCAAACGGCCCAAAACTTCACAGATGCAGCCATCAACACATCTAAGCGTATTATGGGATTTCATCAAATGCCGTTGGCATGGCGACAGATCATTCACCATCAAGTTAGTTCAAAAGTTTGCAGTTCAAATATTCTGCTGCTTTTCCAAGCCTTTTTACTTTATTTTCTTCTCTCATCACACATTCAAGCCCCCAGTCATGTATCATTTCAATCTAAATTCTTCACTTTCTTTACATTTCAGCATAGCAATTCAGCGTCAGCTTTTCAGCATAAAGCATTCCCACTAGCAATTTCTTCAGGAATTGCATTCTCTAGTTGTAAGTTACTGTACACTTTTGAAAAATATAGTTTATCTACTATAATTAGTTTGTTTAATATCGAATCATATCAATTTGTTTTAAAGCTCAATAAATAACAAAGAAGACCTTTGACCCGCACTTTTCTCATTTTTACGGACATGTTGACCGGCAACAAATGATTCTAACGGAAACTCTGATACCTAGACCCTCTGACCCCCCTTCCCTCGAAAAAAATAAATAAAAAGTGTTACGTCACAGCGTATACTTCAGCGGAATATCTAAACAACGTCCTGGGGTGCAAAACGCATCAATGACCGCAACCCTCTACCACACAAAACAACACCTGTAAATAACCCAATGTGTGTTCTTTGAAATTGAAAAGGATATTGCATTGTGTGTGTTACTTTCGTTGCAGTTGTATATATGTCTTAAGTGTAATTTGGCTTGGATTCCTATTTTGAATGGACATGCTTCTCCGTCCCACCACCTACGGGAAACAGCGGTGGGGTCGGGTGCGCTGCCAGAAGGGTGGCAGTGAAAGCAGAGGGTCTCGACGGACCAGACCCGGGCGACAGACGCTGGCTTTGGGGACGTGGAACGTCACCTCTCTGGGGGGGAAGGAGCCGGAGCTTGTGCGGGAGGTGGAGCGGTACCAGTTGGATCTGGTTGGGCTCACCTCTACGCACAGCGTCGGCTCTGGAACCTTACTTCTGGATAGGGGTTGGACTCTATTCTTCTCCGGAGTTGCTCAAGGTGTGAGGCGCCGGGCGGGTGTGGGGATACTCACAAGTCCCCGGTTAGGTGCTTCGTTGTTGGAGTTTACCCCAGTGGACGAGAGGGTCGCCTCCCTACGCCTGCGGGTTATGGGGGGGAAAACTCTGACTGTTGTGTGTGCTTATGCACCCAACAGCAGTTCGGAGTATACGGCCTTCTTGGAGACCCTGGAAAGAGTCCTGTATGGGGCTCCTGAAGGGGACTCCTTAGTCTTGCTGGGAGACTTCAACGCACATGTGGGCAATGATGGAGACACTTGGAGGGGCGTGATTGGGAGGAACGGCCCCCCTGATCTGAACCGGAGTGGTGGTTTGTTACTGGACTTCTGTGCTAGTCATGGATTGGCCATAACAAACACCATGTTCGAACATAAGGATGCTCATAAGTGTACGTGGTACCAGAGCACCCTAAGCAGAAGGTCCATGATCGATTTCGTTATCGTATCATCGGACCAGAGGCCGTATGTTTTGGACACTCGGGTAAAGAGAGGGGCGGAGTTGTCAACTGATCACCATCTGGTGGTGAGTTGGGTCGAGTGGCAGGGGAAGCCTCTGGATAGACCTGGTAAGCCCAAATGTGTAGTTCGGGTGAACTGGGAACGTCTGGAGGAGGCCCAAGTTCAGGAGGCCTTCAACTCACACCTCCGGCGGAGCTTTTCGGGCATTCTTGTGGAGGTTGGGGACATTGAACCAGAGTGGTCGGTGTTCAAAGCCTCTATTGCCGAAGCCGCGGCGGGGAGCTGTGGTCTCAAGGTCCTAGGTGCCTCAAGGGGCGGTAACCCTCAAACCTCCTGGTGGACACCGGTGGTCAGGGAAGCCGTCCGACTGAAGAAGGAGGCCTTCAGGGATTTGTTATCCCAGGGGACTCCCGAGGCAGTTGCAAGGTACCGACAGGCCCGAAGGGCAGCAGCCTCATCCGTGGCCGAGGCAAAGCAGCGGGTGTGGGAGAAGTTCGGAGAAGACATGGAGAAGGACTTTCGGGCGGCACCAAAGTTGTTCTGGAAAACTGTCCGACACCTCAGGAGGGGGAAGCAGGGAACCATCCAAGCTGTGTACAGTAAGGATGGGACGTTGTTGACCTCAACTGATGGAGTGTTGAGGCGTTGGAAGGAACACTTTGAGGAACTCCTGAACCCGACAACTCCGCCCTCTATGTTAGAGGCAGAGCTGGAGTATGACGGGGGATCAACACCAATCTCCCGGGGGGAGGTCACTGAGGTCGTCAAACAACTCCGCAGTGGCAAAGCCCCGGGGGTGGATGAGATCCGCCCGGAAATGCTGAAGGCTCTGGGTGTTGAGGGACTGTCATGGTTGACACGTCTCATCAACGTTGCGTGGAAGTCGGAAACAGTACCGAAGAAGTGGCAGACCGGGGTGGTGGTTCCCCTTTTCAAAAAGGGGGATCAGAGGGTGTGTGCCAATTACAGAGGCATCACACTACTCAGCCTCCCCGGGAAAGTTTACTCTAAGGTACTCGAAAGGAGGGTCAGGCGGATTGTCGAACCTCAGATTGAGGAGGAACAATGCGGATTCCGTCCTGGTCGTGGAACGATGGATCAGCTTTTTACTCTCGCAAGGATCCTGGAGGGGGCTTGGGAGTACGCTTATCCGGTCTACATGTGTTTTGTGGACTTGGAGAAGGCGTATGACCGAGTTACTGTGGGAGGTGCTGCGGGAGTATGGGGTGAGGGGGTCTCTACTCAGGGCCATCCAATCTCTGTACTCCCAAAGCGAGAGCTGTGTCCGGGTCCTCGGCAGTAAGTCGGACCCATTTCCGGTGAGGGTTGGCCTCCGCCAGGGCTGCGCTTTGTCACCAATCCTGTTTGTAATATACATGGATCGGATTTCGAGGCGTAGTCGTGGGGGGGGGGGGGGGGGCTGCAGTTCGGGGGACTAAGGATTGCACCACTGCTTTTTGCAGATGATGTGGTTCTGATGGCTTCATCGGTCTGCGACCTTCAGCACTCACTGGATTGGTTCGCAACCGAGTGTGAAGCGGCTGGGATGAGGATCAGCACCTCCAAATCTGAGGCCATGGTTCTCAGCAGGAAACCGATGGACTATCCACTCCAAGTAGGGAATGAGTCCTTACCCCAAGTGAAGGAGTTCAAGTAACTCGGGGTCTTGTTCTCGAGTGAGGGAACAATGGAGCGTGAGATGGGCCGGAGAGTCGGAGCAGCGGGAGCGGTACTGCAGTCGCTTTACCGCACCGTTGTGACGAAAAGGGAGCTGAGCCAGAAGGCAAAGCTCTCTGTCTACCGGGCCATTTTCGTTCCTACCCTCACCTACGGTCATGAAGGATGGGTCATGACCGAAAGAACGAGATCGCGGATACAAGCGGCCAAAATGAGTTTTCTCCGCCGGGTGGCTGGTGTCTCCCTTAGAGATAAGGTGAGAAGTTCGGTCATCCGGGAGGGACTCGGAGTTGAACCGCTCCTCCTTCGCGTCGAAAGGAGCCAGTTGAGGTGGTTCGGGCCCCTAGTTAGGATGCTACCTGGGCGCTTCCCTAGGGAGGTGTTCCAGGCACGTCCAGCTGGGAAGAGACCAAGGGGTAGACCTAGGACCAGGTGGAGGGGTTATATCTCTTCGCTGGCCTGGGAGCGCCTTGGGATCCCCCAGTCAGAGCTGGTTGATGTCGCCAGGGAAAAGAAAGTTTGGAGCTCTCTGCTGGAACTGCTACCCCCGTGACCCGACCACGGATAAGCGGGAGAAGATGGATGGATGAATGCTTTTATTTTGAAGGAGAGTTTACGTGGTTGCTATGGAAACAATGTGGCAGAGAAAAGGAGCGGAGATTAACTAACGGAGAAAAGTAATATCTACATATAAAGACGGAGAAAGTAGGATCAAGTTTATGTTTAAGTGTTAGCACCCCCCAAAGAGGCACACGCTCTTACTGTAGCATTTCCCTCCGAATAAGGGTCGAAGACTTAACTGTTGATATTGGAGATTTCATCAGTCAAGACTTCGACCATTATTCGGATTTATATAAACATCTATCATGATAAGGCACCCACAGCCAAGTAACAATTACAAATGAATTAAGTTGGCACGGCAGCCCACATTGAAAATTACTTAGGCCTACCTTTGATGATCAAATCACTTAAACACAAAGTCCATTCTCCTGTCCTTTTGGATGTACTTGATGGCGGGGTCATGCAGCTTATCCTTTGCCACTCCAATTCATCATTGTAACTCAATCTTCAAAATGACTCGGTTAACATTTTCGAAACAATGTCATCACTATCACTGACATGAGACATCATGAACACTTTTATGCTAATTAGCTACTTCCGCCTAGCTTGACCCGTTGTTATTATAACACATGCATACACTTCACAGCGGGCAGAACTTGTCATAAAGTCCGCGATAATAAAGCCCACCCATTTAGGGGGGAAGATATGAATATCAATTGTACTGTCATTTGACATTACTCTCTCGTTGAGTTACTATAGCGGCCCCTCTGTGAATTTATAGCTGGACCACCAATCAGCTCCTATCTTCACGGTAACTCGCAGAGACGGCCAAAGGAGCTTCTTTCATTTAACCCTTCACATTCCAACAGAAACTGAATAGGCAGGTTCAAAGGATTTATTTCTTTTGAAATGTTATTTTAAATACAATTAAATGAAGTTATTTTGGTAAAACTAATGAAAAATATATATAGCCTGACGGCTCGCCACTGCGTTAACCATATCACAAAAACTGCCTTTTTTCAGCTAAAGACCATTGCCCGGAACAGACCCTCTCTCTCCTTCACTGCTGCTGAAACTCTCATCCATGTTTTCATTACATTCAGACTTTATTAGTGGAAAAGCATTTTATATGGTTCATCTGCTAACATTTTCAATAAACTACAATATGTCAAAAACTCTCTCACCCCTATCTTCCACCACCTCCACAGGCTGCTCATTACACCATCAAACACTTTCTCATCATCTACAAAGCCCTCAACAATCTCGCCCCTCCCCAACATCTGAGACCTCCTCCAACATCACACCCCTACCCAGGGGCGGACTGGCCATCAGGACAAATCCCGATGGGCCGGTAGCCCGGTACCGAAGTGGTATTGACAACCTGGACAGCCAGTCAGAAGCTATAATGCCAACCTAGAGAGCCAATCAGAACCTAGAACGGGCTGCAGGGCTGGCCAGACTATTATATTGTGCATAAAGTTAGACGCATTAGGATAGAGTCATATGCTCAATATTATAATTGTAAATGATTATATTAAATAATATTAATATTCAATAATAAGGACAGAGATTTGTGGCCAACTCACTATTGCATTCATTTTAGTGCTTGACATTACTGTGCATAATATTGATATAATATTGGTAATTTAATTGATTGCTGATGTTCTTATTATGCAGTTGATCCTGAGGAAAGTGAGACAGCTGCAGGGTCCAGTACAGTTGATCCTGAGGAAAGGGAGACAGCTGCAGGGTCAAGTACAGTTGACCCTGTGGAAAGGGAGACAGCTGCAGGGTCCAGTACAGTTGATCCTGAGGAAAGGGAGACAGCTGCAGGGTCCAGTACAGTTGACCCTGTGGAAAGGGAGACAGCTGCAGGGTCCAGTACAGTTGACCCTGTGGAAAGGGAGACAGCTGCAGGGTCCAGTACAGTTGACCCTGTGGAAAGGGAGACAGCTGCAGGGTCCAGTACAGTTGACCCTGTGGAAAGGGAGACAGCTGCAGGGTCCAGTACAGTTGACCCTGAGGAAAGAGAGACAGCTGCAGGGTCCAGTACAGTTGACCCTGTGGAAAGGGAGACAGCTGCAGGGTCCAGTACAGTTGACCCTGTGGAAAGGGAGACAGCTGCAGGGTCCAGCACAGTTGATCCTGAGGAAAGAGAGACAGCTGCAGGGTCCAGTACAGTTGACCCTGTGGAAAGGGAGACAGCTGCAGGGTCCAGTACAGTTGACCCTGAGGAAAGAGAGACAGCTGCAGGGTCCAGCACAGTTGATCCTGAGGAAAGAGAGACAGCTGCAGGGTCCAGCACAGTTGATCCTGAGGAAAGAGAGACAGCTGCAGGGTCCAGCACAGGAGAACCAAAAGACAGGGAGATGCAGACTGATGAAGTGAGCTTTGATTACTTTGCCCGGACTCAGGCTAAAGATATAAATACATTTTTCGCATACCACCCTCAACAACCCCCAAAACAAACAGTTAAAAATATCTACAACAACAAAGATGGAATCAATAGAAAGTGGCTTACATATTGTGAGAAATTCAACTCACTCTACTGTACAGTATGTTTAGCGTATGCAAAGCCATCTGTAAAAATGACAGCTTGGAAGCATGTACATAAAAGAATAGAAGAGCGCGAGAAAAAACAAGTCCACATAAGTGCAGAGGAATATTTTATGAACGCTAGTAAAGCAGACGTAGCAAGCCTACTCAGTGGCAAACAAATGTCTCTACACAGAGACCATGTCAGAAAGAAACGGCAAGTCATGGAACGTGTCATAGAAGTAGCCAGAGTAATTGGCAAGCGTGGTCTAAGCTTTAGAGGCAAACTATTTGAAGCAGCATACACATGGGAGAAAATTGCTGACCATGGCAACTTCTTGGAATAAATCATCCTGCTCAGCAAATACGATGTCTGCCTGCAGGAACATGTCACCCAATGTGTTGAAAAACGCAAGAAGCTGCATGAGACCGGGTCTAAAGGCAGAGGGTCCTTTGTCACTCTGCTCTCCAAAACTATGTTGAACAAAGTGATCAATGTCATCAGCCACTTAATCCAAGAAACCATATCTAGGGAAGTAAGGGAGGCAGGCATGCTTTCTGTGCCGATCGACACCACACAGGATGTTACGTCTACAGACGTGTGCTGTTATCCTCAGGTATGTGACCACGAGAGGCTCATAGCTGTGGTTGACTGTGAGTCATCAACTGGACAATATTTGTAGAGCTACTGAAGAAAACTCTGGCAAAGGTGGACATTGATCTTCGGAATTGTGTGGGAAACTCAACCGATGGAGCGGCAAACATGCAGGGCCAATACAAGGGGTTCTCCCCCTTGCTCTCCGCAGAGTCTCCCAACCAAGTGCACATCTGGTGCTACACACGTCCTGAACCGTGTGCTAGGAGACACCACAGGCGTTGTGATAGCCAGTGCATCGCTCTTCTCACTTCTAAATGATGTTGCTGTATTCATCAGAGAGTCATACAAGCGTATGAACATGCGGGAGGAAGTGAGTGAAGACATACGACACAGACGGCTGTCTCCAATCGGGGAGACGAGGTGGTGGGCCAAGGATCAGGCTCTGAGCAAGATATTCGGGTGTTTTGGCAATCCTGACCGTGCCTTGTTTATTGACTTGGTGTCAACATTAACAAGGATTGAAGAAGAGGACTCCATGAAGCCACATGTCAGAGCAGAAGCCAAGGTTCGAGACAATACTGACTGCTCAGATCTTTCTCAGAATATTTGAAATCACGTCACCCCTCTCCAAGTATCTCTAAACCAGCGGCATGGACTTACTGACTGCCCATCGGTTAGTAATAGGGACCCAAGAGAGCCTCAACAAGTGTGTCAGGGGTGTTGATGAAATGAAAAGAGCAGCAGATGCATGTGTGGAGTGGGCCAATGCCAAGCTGCAGGAAAAGGAGGAGTGAAGTTGTGGTCCAAGCTGTGCTCCCAGAGAAACGGGTCAGGTGAAAGAAGGCCATGCCAGGTGAGTTGGCTGAAGATGAGCCTGTGTCAGACGCTGAGGCAGACTACAGGATCAAGGTCCACACTGTAATTCTGGACACAGTCACAGAGAGCATTCAGAGTCGCTATGCTGCAAATGGACCACTCTGCGCAGACTTTGCATGTTTTGATCCTCGGAATTTCCCTAAAATAAAGGAAATGGGCCTTCCAACAGAAGCATTGCAAAAGCTGAGCGAATGCTGTATGATGAAAGAGCCACTGCTGGAAGACTGCAGGCTGAGCTGTCAAGCCTAGCCAACTGTTGGGAAAGACTTAAGATGCCCCATTTGGATGCATACAATGTCAGGACAACCGGAGGGGAGGATGGAAGAGAAGAAGACCTGGAGCTAGAGAACAGTTGCAAGTACTGCAAAAACGGTGCTATTTGTGTGCATCATGTCTTGTCACAGTACAACTTGCTAACTGATGCCTATCATGTCATTGGATTGGGCTACAAGTTCCTCCGAACACTGTCATTCAGTCAAGTTGCCTGTGAGAGGACCTTCTCCACACTGAAATATGTGAAGAATCGACTGAGGACCACCCTGACCCAGGAGCATATGGAGGCATTCATGCTCATGTGCACAGGGAAGGAGATTCTGATGGCTCTGGACACTGATGGAGTGATTGACGGGGTCGTAGAGACAAGTGAGCTGCTGTGACACCTGCTGGTGATGTAAGGTAGGACAGTCTCTTTGTTTTGGGGTTTCTGAGAGGGTATGTGCCTGTTGTATTCCTTGAAGTTGGTTATTTAATACTGGACAAGTGCTCTCATAATGACTATTAGAATAATGTGTTGGTTAGACCACATGGCATTGATTGAATATCTCAATCAATCAATGTTTATTTATATAGCCCAATATCACAAATGTTACATTTGTCTCAGTGGTCTTCACAGTGTGTACAGAATATCAGTATGACAATACGACACCCTCTGTCCTTAGACCCTCACATCGTACAAGGAAAAACTTCCAAAGAAAACCCAGTTTAAAGGGAACATGGGAGAAACCTCAGGGAGAGCAACAGAGGAGGGATCCCTCTCCCAGGACGGACAGACGTGCAATAGATGCCGTGTGTAAATTGAAAAGATAATACATTTGCAAAATAGGTAGTCCAAATGTTTGGAAATGCATGTGTGTATAATAGGAAGATGAATCCACGAGGATATCCATCCAGGACCGATGATCCAGGACCACAGCCACGACTCAAGATCCAGCGCTCGCGATCCAGGACACAGGACCGCAGGATCATCCATGACTCCGGATCCCAGCGTATATAGACACCAAAAAGAAAGACATTTGGGGAAGCTGGGTTAATCGGAACATGAGTGTACACGGGTATAGACAGAGAGAAGGAAGAAGTAAGATGTCCCCCGACAAACTAAGCCTATATCAGCAAAACTAGGGGCTGCATCTAATCAGCCCTAACTATAAGCTTTATCAAAAGGAAGGTCTTAAGCGCACTCTTAAAAACGGATAGGGTGTCTGCCGCCCGAACACAAACTGGAAGCTGATTCCACAAATGTGGAGCTTGATAAGAAAAGGCTCTGGCTCCCATTGTACTTTTAGAGACTCTAGGAACAACCAACAACCCTGCATTCTTGGAACGCAATGCCCTAGTAGGACAGTAGGGTATAATGAGTTCTTTAAGGTAAGATGGCGCCTGCCCATTAAGGGCTTTGTAGGCGAGAAGAAGAATTTTAAATTCTATCCTGTGTTCTATAGGGAGCCAGTGTAAGGCAGCCAGAACAGGAGTAATGTGGTCCCTTTTCCTAACTCTGGTTAGTACACGAGCCGCAGCATTTTGAATCAGCTGAAGCGACTTGATTGACTTCTTGGTACTCCCTGATAATAAATATCTGAGCAAGCATGTGTGAGCGTCAATGCGTGTGTGTGTGTGTATTTTATGGTTGCCCTTTTCTTTTTTCTCTCTTACTTCCTCCCAGGTGAAGTCAACACAATAGGACACACCTGGAGAGGCTGATATAAGGAGAGCCTGTTTTGACCTGTGGGAGCTGAATGTGCATTGGCACTTCTTGTGACACAAGAAGTGCCAATGTCACATCAAGAAACCATAGCATACAAATGAATATTTGAATAAGCATATGTTTAACAAATCAATATGAGATTAGGCCCCGTTCATGCAGACTCTAAGACATATTGAACAGTTTTCCATATGCTTACTCGTTTGGCAATGAACAGTTGTTTAACTTTGACACACAACTTATGAAACTATCTACAAAAACATGAATATGGAGGAGGTTGCAAATGTGGTTTATGGATCACAGATCAATATAAACTTAGGCCCCATTCATGCAGGCTCTAAGATATACTGAACAGTTGAGGTAGGCAATATGGTAAGGCTCTTTGAACAATTTAGTATGATACATTCCGATGGTTATGTCTTTGAGTAGCATCCCGGCTTTGATTTTTGAGAGTATTTTACAGTTGTGCCCCGTTCATGCAGACTCCAACTGATAATCGCAATAAACACTGCAAACAACAAACCAATAATTTAATATATATTATATAGATGTATAATTATATTTACAAATATGTACACACAAGTATAGACAAACACAGATAATAAACAGTTGGGCCCCGTTCATGCAGACTCCAACTAATAATCAGGTTCACACAATACCCACACTGCAGTGCCACAAATACGTTGAAATTACCCAGAATATTTAACAGTAGACATTGAAAGTTACTCAGGCCCCTTTCATGCGGGCTCCAAGCAACATATACAATGTTTTCCAAAGAGAGTAAGGCTTGCCACTAGCCATGTTCCATGTTCCTTGTTCTAGGTCCGTAAATTACAAAAAAGGTATTAATTGGCCATGACACGTAAAACACAAACCAATAACTTAATATATACGATATAGATATATACATATAGCATACACAATTTTTGACAAACACAGATAATAAACGTACACCTGCAAAACACAGAAATGGCCAACAACCTTTTTTTTAGTCTCCGTAAAAATTGATTAATTTGGTCAGTTTTCTACGGACTACTTTTCCTTCTTTAATCTTATCCGTCTGCCGCCTTGCTATATGATTTAATCTGACTTTGCAGTACAAGGCAGAAGCCATCTTTACCAGAACATGGACATGGTTAGCTTCAACACACATGTCAAACATGTGGTTGTGCAGCTGTGGGAAGAGATTTTTCTCAGAACACTCAGAAAGCACCTGATGGACAATTGCCGCTGTTGTTCCTCTTCCCTGTGGAGCCTTTCCCTCATTGGCATTTAGAAGCCGCTGAAAACATCTTTCGGTAACTTGACACACTGAAGTGATGCCTGGTGATGGTTTCTGTAGGCCACCTCTGTTCTTCAAAGTTACAAATGGATGCACAGAGTCAGCTGATGTCAGTGCATGTGAGCAAGGCATGCAGGTGACCTTCTGTTCTATCTGTTTGACAATGAAGCCTGCGATGTATGAGATCGCTGCTTCTTTGTACTCAGAGAGATGGTTAACGTCAGGAAGGTTAGCAAGGGTGTCATCCTCAGTCAAAATCTCTTCCACTGGCTCAATACCCAACCTGCGTGCCATGTTGATATTTGCCGGTGTTGAGTCAAGGATGGTTGTGTTGTCACGAAGAAGACAGTTACCTGTGCCTTTTTTCACCTGGTGCCTTACAAGGAGACGCTTGTATGCCCCTCGGAACTGCCTGACATTGGGGTTGTTGTTGTAACCTCCACGCGCTCTGATTGCAGAGAAAAACAGCTCCAAATGATCCTGACTTAGCTTGTAGGTCAGAAGGTATCGACAGGGGGCAGCTGGCTGCTCTACCAGGTCTTCGTAGATGCCAATAACACTTCTCCCACAAGCAATGAAACCACAGATGGGTGTTTTCTTCTGTGTGGCATGTAAAGGAACAAGTTTGTTGTCCTTTCCTTTCATTTTAAGCCCACGGAGAAGGGACTCAGCTTCTAATAGAATACCTATGGCACGGTGTTTAGTTGCTGGCTTGATGGGTGCTTTGTGTCCTCTTCCGAGTGGGTTTCGGCTGTTAAGGACGTCAAAGGCTGCATCAATTGTGCGCAGGAACTGAACTGTGGCTGCACTTCCAGTAAACTGAGGATACTTAAGCTCCTTTTCTGAATATTCAAGGGCATCTGCCACACTGCTGCTAAATAGTTGGGCTGCAAGATTGACCTTCATTTTCTGATTTCTCCACTGGATGTGGGCCATTTTTAGTTTGTTGCCAAGACGCAAGCCCTCCTTCTCCTGCAGCTTGTGGAGCTCCTCGATGTACTTCCACATTATCTGCTGGCCATCTTCTCTTACCAGAACCCCAACTGTTGAGAAGACATTTCGAAGAAGCTTGAGCATATGACATGGATCAAGGATCACATAGATCTTTTGTGTGTGATCCTCAGGATGGAGAAAAAATGATCTCATGTCAAAAATGTCCAATTTGGCACCAAGCTCCCTTATCATGGCAAAGTTTTGGGAGGGTCCATCGCATGTCAAAGAGATAACCCTTACTCCAATTGCACGAAGCCTAACAAGGCTCTCTCGGATGAGGTTTGCTCTCTCGGTTCCAGTCATGCTGTTTATGAGGAAGTAAGCAATGGGGATCTTCCAAGACTCGTTGATTGCAACAACCATAAGGACCAATGCTTGGGTTGCAATCACATTTTCAATTTCTCCAGAGCCAATGTCAACATACCCATGAATTTGGTCCCCCCCAAACTCAGTTTGCTTATGGATGTACATTTCATCCATCATTAATGAGCAAACTGTGTCTTTCCCTGCTTCTTTCCTTTCAGCAACATGACTTTTTAAAGCTGTGAATGCAGCAACAGTAAATCCAGGATCTGCCGAGATGCTACTGTACCATTTTCGAATGGTCTGAGGATGAGGCAAAGACAAGTAAAACTTCTCTCTGACATAGTCATAGGCCTTTGGAGAGTAGAAGTGCAATGTGGTGGCAAATTGCTTCATGTTTTCAGAAAACACTGACTTCTTCTTTTTTTGTATTCTCTCAAAGACATCTCGGGGAACCTCATCAAGACCATCAAGAAGAGAGGCACAGTCAGTTGAAATAAGGAGTTTCTTCTGAAGTACTTTTACAATACCTGCCAAGGAAGAAACTCGTGCCGTCAGTCTCCTTGTCTGCTGGGCCTTCAACCTCAGTTTTTTGCGAGCTGCGCATAGCTTAACCTCAACGTGGGTTCAGTGTTTTTGGAGACTCAGAAATAATGTAGCAGTGATCAGTCAGAGAGCTGCTAGCCAGCTGTGTTGTAATGGTGTAAGAGTGAACGGAGTCTGCCTGTTTTCCAATTTGTTTTGTTTGTTGGCTGCTGCTACCCAAACCAACATCCTCACAAGCATTGACTGTTGGAATGTCATTATGCTCGACATTTTGAACAACAAAGGCTTCTTCAGGTGTGTCTTGTATCATAATGATATTGCTCTGATCAGCAGCAAGACTGTTTTCACCACTACCATGGTCTACATCTGCAACCTCCTCCTCATTGCTATTAACAGGCCAACACGGAGTGTCACTTACCTCGTCATTGCTACTCACCCTGCTTTTCCTTCCAGGCTGTTGTTCTTTGCCATTGGTGAAATAGAAAATGGTGGGCACTGCAGTGTTTTTCAGGCATCTCCTTCCCTAATAAAAATAATAAACAAAAACACATAAAATAACTGTTTGAGGTCTGTAGATATTCAACTTTCTTTTGAATAATGTTGTTTTAAATTTAAGAGTGCATTATAAAAGACAATAGAGGGTCAACAACAATTGACACCTACAAATTGAACCATAAAAGTTATTTAACAAAAAAAAGGATCTGTACCCATGAGTCTGTGCTGAAGTGATGACTCTCAAAGTGTTCACTGCACAGGCGAGAACACACTTTGGGGGTCCATTTATTTCTCCGGATGTTCAGCAACCACTGGTCCAGCCTGTCTGGATCATCTAAAGGAAACCTTTATACAAAAATACATGAGAAGTTATAGGTGTAGGGTTACAGACTGATTAACAAGCAACACATAGAACTTAAAATAGTGATGCAATGCCGAAATGTAAAAATGTGACAGTCAAAAAGTGTTTTCCCCCTTAGTTTGGTGTTCGCGGTCAAATTTGACCGGTCCTGTTTTAACTGCGATTACATTAACACAAAAACCATCACCACATTTAATTTAACAGTCTTTCAAACTGTGGGGGGATGGGCACATAAGAGCGGGAAATGTATCAAATTGTTCTCTGCAGTGTTTGTGTGTGGCAGGTGTGATAGGCACATAATGGGGAGGGGAAACCTTTATATGCTTTATATACAGTCTATGGGGGAAACACATCTAGTGTGTGCGTGGGTTTGTGTGTGTGTGTTTTATCTGATCTGGATGGTTAGTAATTCCTTTTCTTTATGGCGGTGACCGGGAACACCGTGGGTGTTACAACGTTGACTAAATCATCCATAATTTAATGAAAGTGGTGATCAGTATATGTTCAAATGTGTACTGTGAAGGATATCATAAAGCCTTAATGCAATCGAATGTAAAACATGATTGATGAATGTAGTAAATCGGTCAGATTTGACCCGAAGACAACAGGAGGGTTAATGCCATATTCACTTAGTAACGCATGAACAACTTTTACAAATATTTCTATATAGTCTGTGTTGGTAAATGTCATCTAGGTTGCACATTTCCTGCTGAAATACATGCATGGGCCTACCAAGTTACTGCGTGGCACTTTGGTTTTGATACAACAGTGTAGTTTCACTATATAAACGAGACAATATGCAAGATAAATAGCTATTTGGTATTATTCTTAATGCTTGTCATTCACAATAAAATAAAAGAAGTACCGATACATAGCAGAATAATTGTGGCGGTGTTCAGCTTACCTTGTTCAACATCATTTATTTAGCTAATACTACAGCGGGCTGCAGGCGAACCAAGTCCGCGTTTCGATGCATTCCTTGATCTCCAGTTATAACGCCGGACTCCGCCGCCGGTCAAAGCTAACGGAGCCCCAGGGGGCTAGCTACGGCCGCCGGGACCTATGGCCGGGACGCGCTAGCGAGCTAAACCCCCTGCAGCCCCGTTAGCTTCGGCGGCGTGGACTCCGGCGGCCCCACTGGGATAATTGGGTCCCCTTTTAACATTTGCTCCCGTTTAGCATTATGGGCGTCATATCCATATAGTATAAAAGTCTTACCCAAGGCTGAATCATAAACTAAACTGTATATATGTATAAAGGGTTAGGTCCTTAGCTGGCTAATAAGCTACATAACAAGCTAAGCTAACAAGCACACACACACCTGCTAACGGGGTGTATAATATTATCATTTTACTCACCGAAAAAATCTGAAAGTAGACTTCTTGGAAGGTCGGTTAGTACATTCAAGCGCACAGCACGACATGTTAATTATCTGGTATTTGTAACAATATTCCCTAACAGGCACGATCACAGCTAAAGGGTCAAGTACAGTAACTACGACTAACTAACGTTGTAGCCTCTATGGTTGTAGCCTAGCAGAGTGGACAAGTTGCTGTTAGCTGACAGTGAGGCACGTATCTGTCAATCAAAGTGACCACGCCCTAATGTATGCACAAACTTTAAGACCTAATATAAATAAAAGGGTCGCGTTAGAAAACAATTCACTCACAGATCCATAATCATGAAGGTGGAATCTAACTATATCGATAATAAAATGTATGGAGCCAGGGAGTAGAAACATGTTTTTTTCTGCTGTAAAGTTGGGCATTTTAACATGGGGGTCTATGGAAATTGCTCCTTTCTGCAGCCATCGCCTATCAGCCAATATATGAACTGCAGTGTGTGGCACTTCTGTATTGGCTTCCCGGCGGTTCCCCAGAGTTTGCCGCTTGGTATGAAGTAGGAGCAGTTTTGCATGACAGGAGACTAGAGATGTGGGAGAAGAGACATTCTTATTTAAACACAGCAGGTCAAGTATCTGGAAGGCTACATGTCTAAAATAGGTGTGTGATCTAAAGTAACTGATATGTATTACTTGTATTGGCCAACTTTAAACAGCTAGGTCGTAAACATATCTTTAAGACACCAAAAGTATGTGAAACTGTGTGTGTATTGAACTGATGGGGCCGGAGTCAGGGAAGTATATGCAGAAAATGTGTGTGTGTATGCAGGGTGCAAGAATGCGAGACAACGGACACCAGATGTGTTTGTTTTGCCTCAAACTGAAGAGACTCTTGTTTCCGGGCTGCCTCCTGGCTGGCTCGCGCTGATCGTTTTTATATCTCCCAATAGATGGACCCTATGGGAGGAGCAGCCAACACAACTCCTCCCCGTTGTTCTTACATGTATCCTGTTGTGTGCTTTGTCCGGTCTCTTTTCCTCCTGCTGCCAAGATAGTAAGATCGAACAGCACTCGGACCAGAGCAGGGGTACCCCTTTGACTTGTATTGTTGTTCTTTTACCATTAAAACAGATTATTGTTTAACCTTTATCCTGGTGCTTTGAATTCCTTCTTTTATAATTTGACTAGCTCATCAAAGGACACGCGGAGCCGAGGTGGGTTTCAGACCACTCATTGCTCCAACAATACATAGTTTCATTTTAACTTTTTTATTCAAAGTGTTTATTGTGCTCCAAGGAGTTAGATAAGAGGTAATTTAATTATCCCAAATGTTTGCATTGCAGCAGCATAAAAAAACAAACAAGGCATTGCACATAAGTAGAAATTAAAGAGTAGAAATAAACAATTCTCGAATTTAAACATCGCACAATATAATTAAAACAGCAATAAAAAGTAGAAAATATACAATAGGGTTACAACAATGATACTATTTTATAATATATTGTTACAATTTAACCATGTTAACTTTAATTAATCATGCAAAGAAAACAAAATTAAAAGATACTGAAAATAAGATCTGGATGAGGCCTTGGTGAATTGTGAAGGTTAGCCCTTTAGTGCTGTGGAGGATGTGGGGTTGGTTAGGGAGTTTGTGGCCAAATTAGATCCTACTTATATTCTCCCCAGACGGCAGGTGTGCAACAATTAACCAGTGTTTTTTCCCCTTTGGGCTATAAAGGGCATGAAGGAGCCAAAGTGTATCCAACAAAAGAAGCAGTCCAAAGCTGAAAGCAGAAGGTGGCCGCAGTGAGCCCCAGACACACACTGCTGGAAACTTGGCAAGAGTGGAAGCCCCCCTCATGGAGGAATGGGGAATCAAGGACAAGGTGACCAGTTAGATCAGCCCTCTGCTCTGGCTCCCTTGAGCTTAGACAAAAATAAAATACAAATATTTGTAGGACTATTTATATTATGTTGCATGGTTGAAAATGTTTTGTATCTTGTATTTTGAGGTGATACTGTGACCAGGGCCGTATTCAGGATTTCCTCAATACCAGCGACGTGCAGTCAGGGGAGGCAGAGCCTCACCTGTCATACTCCAATGTAACGGAAAAACTAAATAGTAATAATAATAAAATGTGTGATTTATGTTTGATTCCAATCGCTTTTTATAGTCAAACTCAGCACATTTTCCGAGCTCCGCTACAACTACGGGTAGCGATGAGAAGTGAGGCAGGGACGAGCTCTGCCTCACATAAGCCCACAGTAACTGGCTGGAGTGCGGGCACTAATGTAGCGCGGGCACTTATTTTGTGAGCGCGCTCCAGCCAGTTACTGTGGGGTGAGGTGAGGCACAGAGGAGCTCTGCCTCACCTCAGAATGCGTCACCCCACAGAAACTGGCCCTAAGCGCATGCCTGCACCATCTCACTGTATGTCACCAATGTAATGTTTGTAGATCCCTTTATTACATTTATCCTCGCCATCCATAGTCTCTAAATAACTTATTTCACGTATATATGATATTTAACATGCCAGGAGGGTTCTTTTTTGGGATTTTCATGATCGAGTTAGGTGCTTTTTAAGTCCTGTGGGGGGTCACAAATTGGATAATATATTGATTTCAAACCATTATTTTTGAAAGTGTAATGCATAAGAATCAGTTGATTGTTACTATTAATGATCTGGACATGCAGAAGAGGCTAAAATGATCCCAACACATTGTCAACATTCATTTTCCATGTCTCTTTCCTTTCCATAACCTGCAGCCTCTCTTCCATCGTCTTGAGTCTCTCGGTCTTCTTCCTGGTCATTACTCTCTCTGTCCTCTACTCTTTCTCTTTGTTCAATCTCTCCCTCCTTGTTCACTTTTTGCTCCTCCTCACTTGTCGCTCCTGCCAGTGAATTCAAAGCAATTCAGCAATTTAGTTCATTTCACTTGTTTGTTTGCATTATTTATTTTTTATTTAAATCCGTTTTGTTTGATTCTCAAAAGAGAACAAAGATGTAGGCAAATTGTGTTTTATACAATTGTATGTTATGACATCATAACTGCATTAGATGTATGTTGTTTAAAAATGATGCCTATTGTCCATATTGTAAATGAAGACTATTGTTATAGATAGATAGATGGATGGATGGATAGATGGATGGGGTTATTAAGCCCATTATTTTGTGTGACTGTACCTGCAGTTCCTCTCTGACTTCCATCAAGTATAGCCTTTAGCTGCAATATAAGTTAGTGTGCATGTTGTCGGACGTCCACTGACTAACGTAGAGCGTTCACACAGGATCTGCTGGTCATAGGATGTCCTGATGAACAGAAACTCAGATCTCTAGATACCTCATCACACCTCCGCTGCTTCGATACAAGTCCGGGCTGCGGTGGTTTGTTGATACATTTGTTGTGATCAATTTTTTTAAATGTATTCAACAAATGGTACAATCAATAACATCAAATGCAATACAGTACAAAACAGCACAAAATTAAAAAAAACCAGTGACGTCCCCTTCCCCCCCATCCAGATCACCATCAGATAGTTATCCTAATATGCTTTTGAGGTTCACAATGAGCGAAGTCCACATCTCTATCATTGACTCCTTCGCCCCATGTACCCAGGCTGTCGATATTTCTAGATACGTTATGTCTTGATATGTTAGAACCCAGACCTTACGTGAGAGGCAATGGGGAGGCTTCCTGCGAGTCGCAACCAATTTGTTTTGCTGCTGTAAGCCCGGCTAATAGTGCTCGCCTTTTGGTCAGGGTTAAACCCAGGTTGGACAGGTCGTTTAGGAGAAGTGTAAGAGGAGAATGAGGCACGTTAGTCTCAAATATCGGCGAAAGGTTAGAGGCAACCATCTCCTAGAATCTGGCCACTGGCGGACATTCCCAGAACATATGTAGATAAGTACCAATAGGTCACATAGAGTGCAATTTGGATCAACAATTATTTTCATTAAACAAAGCTTCCTAGGCGTAAGGTGGTTTGTTGATACATGTCGTCTTCTTCTGTTTGCTTTAATCGAGGCTACGTAGTTATGCAGAGCCCCCACCATCAGTAAATTGAAGTACTACAAAGAACCCCGTTTAGTGCAATTATTTCACAAGTTTTGTTATATACACAGCTCGGAAAACATTACCGAGGTCCGGACCTCGGTGACCTCAATGGTGGATGCGGCCATGAACCCATTCTGGATCTCCACATCCTGAATCAGCACGTTGCCTGCAAAAAGTTCCACATGTTAAACAGTTAGTGGAACTGGTGCAGCCGGGCAATTGGTTCACAACCATTGACCTGAAGGATGCTTACTTTCATGTCGAAATTGCTCCAGAACACAGGAAGTATTTGCATTGTGCCTTCCAGGGGATAGCCTACGAGTACAACAGACTACCGTTTGGCTACTCCCTGTCCCCATGCACGTTCAGTGTACACCCCCATCGAGAGCGAGGTGTACGCCCCATCGGGGAAGAGGGCAGGCTACATCCCACTCTGTCAGAGAACAGACAGACGTCCCTGCTTCAGGCAGTTTTCAGACTGTGACGGGGGGCAACGATGACATCCCTGACCATCATGCAGACCTTGGGTCTAATTTTATCGATACCGCTTATCGGTACTTTCATCGGTTCTTTTGGAGAAAAAAATAAGGTAAACTAACTAAACAAATTGTGAACAAAACTAACATTGCTTTTTATTTAAATTAAATACATAATATATTATTTCACATAAAAAAACAACATTTTAACACATCGTATTAAATAATGTGATGACAGAACTGTAAACAGAATAGCTGATACTTTAACAAAATAAATAACTCAGTTACCTCTAATCATTAACCCATGTTTGTATAATGTAGTTAACTCTGTGTGTTGCTGCTAGCATACATAACACCTGACGTGGAAAAGTTACTCGTGGATGGGGCTACAGAGCTATAAAAGACAGTCGAACCCGGTGCATTTATCCGTCTAAATGTGGTGCGCTTTTGCAAGATGTTTAGACAAATTGCTCGTATTACCGCCCTTACATGGTAAACTCTTATTGCACTTTCGGCAACGAGCATCGAGATGGGTAATATTTAATCACACCTCGGAGCGCGTTCTCTCCGCCATCTCCTCCATGTGTGTGTGTGTAAACTGCCCCGCCCCCTCACAAGCAGGCGAAAATCGAAGATCGAAAATACTAAAAATAATCATAGAAGTATTTTGCAATCTTTTTACGTATTAGAAACGGAGTTGGCGACACTAAAACTGCAATATAATGTTTGTGTAGCAATAATACAAATGACATTTTTTACATGTCTCCAGTAGGCCTACCGATAAAAAGATCGTTAACGTCGGAGCTTAACGGTACCACGGTCTTAAATAATTCAGCCCTGGGGCCCGTTTAATACCGGGGCTCGGTACCCATCCCTAATCAGGAGACAGCCCACAATGACATGTGGACATGTCTCCACCCCGCAATGAGAACTGCCATTGGTGCTCGAGGCTTTGGTTAGAGAACCGTTTGAACCTTTGGAGCTCTCCTCCCTGAAGGGTTATACAGCTAGACGGCTTTAGTCTTCCACTCCATACAGGGGTGGAAGGCTCTCCCCACTGGGGTCCGTGCACACTCTACACGTGGTGTGGCTGTATCGAGACCCTTGTTCGACGGCGTGAGTGTGGAGGACATATGTAGGGCGGCGTCTTGGTCTACGCTAAGCCCGTTCATAAGGTTCTATCTCTTGGACATGTCTGGCTCCTTGTCATCGTCTGTGCTTTCTGGGGAAACGCAGGAATGGTGAAAAGAGGGGAGCTGTGTGTAAGCTGTATCTGACCCCCTGGGATATAATACACTTACGTTTTCCCATGCTCCTTAGGGACCTGGGAAACGTGGTGCGCAGTGTGTAGTCACTTGCGCTGACACCTGCAGGGTTGAGCTATGGGCTTATTCAGACCGATTAGGCTCTACCCAGCCAGGTAAGCCCCGACTTCTCCACGGTACAAGGACAACTTCAATGTGTGAACGCTTGCATATCATTGATGAGAGTAGTACCCATAGAGTCCAGTAGAGGGCTCCGTCTGTCTGGTCCAGGCTCTCGTGATCTCACGCCGAGACTACTCCAACTCCCTCCTGGCTGGTCTACCTGCATGTGCCATCCGACCTCTGCAGCTCATCCAGAATGCAGCGGCTCGTCTGGTCTTCAACCTTCCAAAATATTCCCTCGCTCCTCCGCTCCCTCCACTGGCTTCCAGTAACTGCTAAAATCCACTTCAAGACAATGATACTTGCGTACCATGCTGTGAATGGATCTGGCCCTTCCTACATCCAGGACATGGTTAAACTGTACACCCCGGCGCGTGCACTACACTCTGCATCAACCAAATGACTCGCTGCACCCTCGCTGCGAGAGGGACCCAAGTTCCCATCAGCAAAAACACGTGGGTGTTACGGCCTATAGGATTTTGGACCCCAAAGCAAAAGACTGGAGAGAGATGGTCGATAAACAAAAAGCTTTATGCAAGCAGAGAACAAAAAATACGGCAGTGGAGTCAGGAAGTTGGCTGGCAAAAATCCAAACAATAATCCAAACAACGAGGAGAGCAGCGAGACACACCGGAGGGTCGAAACACAGAGGAATTATCTGGCAGGGAAGTGGCATGAGGACCGGGCTTTTATCTCTACAGGTGAAGAGGTGAGTGGAAACAGGTGTGCCTCGTCTGCTACTGGGAGGAGCCAGCCAACTCCCTGTCACACACCAGCCCTGCAGAGGAAAACAGAGAAGAGAGGGGTGAGACAGGAAATAGCACACAAAAGCACACAACAAAAATACAACTAAACAGAATCATAACAGTGGGTTTGCTATCCTGGCTCCAAAATGGTGGAATGAGCTCCCCATTGAAATCAGGACCGCAGAAAGCTTACACACCTTCCGGCGCAGACTGAAAACTCATCTCTTTCGACTCCACTTCGAGCGATAGAATTACTAACAAAGCACTTATATACTAATAAAGGGCTGGCTTCTCTAAAGCCAGCTGAGTAGCACTTGAAATACTTGGCTCTATGAAACCTGATGTACTTTATGATTCTGTTTTCTTCAAGGTTGTGTCTTCCTGGTCGAATGTACTTATTGTAAGTCGCTTTGGATAAAAGCGTCAGCTAAATGCAATGTAATGTTTATAGTACTAGGGTTACAATACGTAACCTACCGTTCCTCCTGTGTCAAAAAAATAAATGATTTAGGACACATCAACCTAAACAGCTTTATTGGATTTTGCATAACTTTTTCTGTGCGTTATATTGTTTTAGGCTGTTGATGTTTCGAACAGATCAGAGTTGGTTTCACTGGCTAGATTGAACTCTACCTTGCTATCTGCTTGGTTAGTGTTACGTTTGCTGGCTGTGTTTGTTTCTATCCAACTGTTCATGGTTTTATTTGCTGACTTCTTATTTTTCGGCAAAAACTTTAAAAGAATGGTGTCGGCTACTCAACTTTATTGTACAAAGTGTTATGTCTCTTATATATTGTTTGAATGTTTTGTGTCAGAATGGACAAACATAATTGGTACTGAGTGACAGAGACACGCAGTAGCCATTAAGCCATCAAAGTGATCGTTCTTTATTTTAGTCCTCCGTGGTGTTAGCATGCAAACCTTTACTACCCTCAGTATTTCTGTAGTCCTTTTATTTGTTTCTATTAACCCCACGGTGGGAGAGGAGGACCAAATAAAACAAGATCTAAAAAGAATCGATAAATGTTTCATCAGATTTAAAAGACGGCGTTAGCCTCAGTTTTATGGCTGCTGCGCTACAGTTTCAGGGTGGCTAAGTCCTTGGGTTTAAAAGAAAGGTTTATGGTGCTGTAAACATAGCCCAATTCTCTTTTCCATTTCAAACACATAAACGGCTGACAGATAAGTAAATCTACACGGGAGAGTAGGAGCTCTTTGCCCTCGCTCCCTCTCCTCTGCAGGTTTCTCGCCACTTTCTGCTTTTTTCAGCATCAATATCACATGAAGGGTAAACGCCAGGATCAGCCGTTAATTTAATTGAGAATTGTAGCAAAGAGGAAAAATCCTCAGTGATGACGTAACCAGGTATGAGCTGAATACACACTGTGGACCATACAATGACTGTCGCTCTGTCAACCATGATATGCTGTAAAACTCAGCTGATGTAATTATATGTAAGGATATACATAAATGTGTTGTTTTGGACTGTAGAATATATACTAGTCTGAATATGAAAATAAAAAGTAATGATTGCTTGCACTCAGCCTCATATCAAAACATATAATCCACATCAATCACAATAAGCAAGATTATATGAAAATATTTTAAATACATACACTTTCATGCCCACAGACTGATACCTCTCATCCACTTTCCATAACAACACTGCACATAGTTTACTTTATTATTCTAAGTATTTGGCAATAGTATATATTATACTACACATAGTTTATTTATTGTATATCCAGATTACATGTAAATAATTGTTCTATATCTTAACGTATAATAATTTAAACTGTTTACATTTAAATGTTCATTAACTGTGTTTATGTATGCACCATGTACAACACCAAGGAAAATTCCTCGTATGTGTAAAACTACCTTGCAATAAACCTATTTTTGATTCTCATTCTGACATCTATCAATGTGCATCACCATTCAAACATGTTAAATAACCCCACACACAGTAATCACCTTGACATGTTGACTTTACTTTATCATTTTACAGGAATAAGCATAAGGCTCATGGTTTGCCTTAGGTTCAAAAATACTGTTGGAAGTTTAAAACACATAAGAACTTCAAGTAATGACATACTTTGTTACAGGGCCGGCCCTAGACACTTTGGTGCCCTAGGCGAGATTATGATTTGGTGCCTAGTTAACATTTATTTATTCATGCATTTCTTTTTAATATCTCCAGTTTTAAACGACATTTTTGGTTTACTGTCCTATAGTATACATTGGCATGATTTCAAACCTGTTATTTATCCTAATAATTATAAAGGAGTGCCTTGGAAATATTTGTTTACATAAATTGTGACCAAACCATTTGAGATCTAAACACTCAGAATCCTTTACCTCACTGAGCTGTAGTTATCAGCCTCAATCCGCGGTACCGATGTGCGCTCGCTCGCACTTTGGCTGTGAGCTGCGGGCGTCTGATAAGTCAACATCCCCCACTTTCATCACTTACAGCGCCCATCGTACAGGCAAATGCAAAATGTTGACGGCCCGGGGTGCAAAGGGTGTTCTATTTCATCCTTACTGCTTAGCACTGAATATCTTCTGTCTCGCGCATGCGCAGGTCAAATATGTATATCAACAAAGTCACGTGTGACCTCGTATGACCCCGGAAGCATTAGTTCCGGTGTTGTCAACAAATTCAGTCCTTTTTCATCTTCTCGCTGCACAGGTTACTACTTTATGAGTAGAAGCCAAGCTAGCTTATTGAAAATTAGATTCTAGCTCATCGCTACCTGTAGCCTTGTGATCGTCTCAATCGGAGCGGGCTAGAAAAACGCTCGCCCTCCAAAGGCTGCGACGAGCTGTCCGCCCGCCCAAGGGAGGGGACCCCAGGAGCTCCGGACCGGTAAAGAGCGGACGCTGCTGCACGTCAGCCGGTGAGATCGCTACCATTTATTGCTGATTGTGCTATCTATTCTCAAGCTAATGAGATAATTTTGTACAAGTTAGCCGAGGGCTCTCGCTAATTTGTTACTGCACTAGTGAAGAGAGTGTCTCCGCCCCCCTCTCACTGCTTACATTTGGTTCCTTACCTGTTCTATCGTCCAGTTAGCTGAGTGCTTTCACTCAAGCTAACTGTTACGGCGCTAGTGAAGAGAGTGTCTCCGCCCCCCTCTCACTGCATACATTTGGTTCCTTACCTGTTCTATCCTCCAGTTAGCTGAGTGCTGTCGCTCAAGCTAACTGTTACAGCGCTAGTGAAGAGAGTGTCTTCGCTCCCCTCTCACAGCTCACAATTGGTTCCTGTTCTATCCTCCAGTTAGATGAGTGCTCTCGCTCAAGCTAACTGTTACAGCTAGGGTTGCCAACCGTCCCGTATTAGCCGGGACGCCCCGTATTTGAGCCAAAAGGGGCGTGTCCCGGACTCCTGTGTAAAGGGAAAAATAAAAAATATGTTTCTGGCTGCGTGCCTCTGTGTTTGTGTGCTGTATACCCCAGTGAGATGATAGTGAACTGTTCATGAACTTGTCATGAAAAGTTCATGGAATATCAGTGAACCATATTCATAAACAGCTCATAACAAAGTTGATGAACTGTTCATGAAAGTGTCATGAACATTAAATGGCACTAGGGCAGTTCATGAACTACTCATGAAACTCCTGTGCTGGAATGGTTCATGAACAATTCATGAAATGGAGTTTTCAGTGAGTGTGTAGGGATATTCAGTTTTCAACGAAGAACATATCAAGAACTGTTCATAACAACTTCATGAACCGTTCATGAACCATTGACTGTGGGTCAATTGGCAACCATAGAAAACAACAATTATGTCAATCACAATGGAACTTTACTCAAATTAACAAACAAACAAACAAACATACATGTATACAGGTGGAGCACTACAATTAATCCTATCACTATTTGAAGCACAGTTCTTGACACTCAGCTGCACACATTTTTTTGTTACGGGTCCCAAAAGCTTGGGTACCACAGCAACAATACATAATTTCTGTAGAAAACAGAAAAGTGCAGCAGCAATAATTATACACAGGATCCGGTTGATCGTCTGGATTGCTTGGTATTCAAAATTCAAAGTACAAAGTTACATTCAAATAGCTGTACTTTACAAACATCACATTTCTCCATTTAAGTTATCCGTCTGTCACAGTCAATTACTGTATCTCAAGGAGAAATTCAACATAGTCAATATAAATTATTACATCACATTGCATTTAGCTGACGCTTTTATCCAAAGCGACTTACAATAAGTGTATTCGACCAACAAAATACAAACTTGAATAAAACAGAATCACATAAGTACAGCAGGTTTCATAGAGCAAAAACATTTCAAGTGCTACTCAACTGGCTTTAGAGAAGCCAGCCCTTTATTAGTATATAAGTGCTTTGTTAATAGTTCTATCGCTCGAGGTGGAGTCGAAAGAGATGAGTTTTCAGTCTGCGCTGGAAGGTGTGTAAGCTTTCTGCTGTCCTGATGTCAATGGGGAGCTCATTCCACCATTTTGGAGCCAGGATAGCAAACCCACGTGTTTTTGCTGATGGGAACTTGGGTCCCCTTCGCAGCGAGGGTGCAGCGAGCCGTTTGGCTGATGCAGAGCGGAGTGCACGTGCTGGGGTGTACGGTTTAACCATGTCCTGGATGTAGGAAGGGCCAGATCCATTCGCAGCATGGTACGCAAGTACCATTGTCTTGAAGTGGATTCTAGCAGTTACCGGAAGCCAGTGGAGGGAGCGGAGGAGCGGAGTGTTGTGGGAGAATTTAGGAAGGTTGAAGACCAGACGAGCCGCTGCATTCTGGATGAGCTGCAGAGGTCGGATGGCACATGCAGGTAGACCAGCCAGGAGGGAGTTGCAGTAGTCTAGGCGTGAGATGACGAGAGCCTGGACCAGAACCTGCGTGGCTTTCTGGGTCAGCTGGGGACGCATCCTCCTGATGTTGTAAAGCGTGTATCTGCAGCAGCGGGTTGTAGCAGCTATGTTTGCAGTGAAGGACAGGTTGTTATCTATAAACACATAATGCTATCAAATAATACTTTCTATCAATATATCTATCTTTACCAAATATAACATATTATGGAGATCACAAAAATACACTGTCAATGTTAATAAACAAAAAACAAGGCAATGTGCCTGCAAGACTTCACTAACATATTACCCGTGCGCAGCAGCTAACCTGCCTGCGAGCCTTCGCTCAGGTCACATTTACCCAGGCGCGGCTGAAGCCCGCGAAAATGGCATCTATTGTTGCCGACAGTTTAGTATTTTTAAAATACCGTTACTATGCCAAACATGCTCAAAACGTTCTGACACACTCTCCTAAACATCTCCAACATCATATCTAATTCACACAAGTTAACATCGATCATTTTCATTATACTGACCTGTAGAAAACAGAAAAGTGCAGCAGCAATAATTATACACAGGATCCGGTTGATCGTCTGGATTGCTTCTGAGGAGGGGGCGGAAGTGTCCCCCCTAAGATAACCCAGATGTCACCGCTCACCTGCCAAAGGTTCCACCTTGGCGCTACTTACTCGTACTGCTTCTCAAACAGTACAGATAAACCATAAAATGATATGAATGTCACCAAAATAAATACAGATAATGTTCCGTTTCAAATTCACTATTTTTTTGTTTTAAGATTAAAAGTTTTAAAAAAGAAAGAAATGTTCAAATAGTAGATGAATATTCAAGAGGTCTTTAAAATCATCACAGCTGATCATCAAAAGTTCATAAAATGCTCATGAATATTCAAAAATATTCTGAACTTGCCACAATCATCCAAAATTCATGAAATGCTAATAGTCATGAAAAGTTCATGAAATGCTCATGCACACTTTTTGGGGTTTTAATTATAATGTTGTGATTGGCTGGATCAGGAAAAGTTCATAAATTGCTCATAAAAGTCATGAGCAAAACAGGAACTTTATATGAATGAACAATGTTCATAAAAATGTCATGAACTGCTCTTTAAAATGGTTCATGAGCATTTTAAGAATTTTGGTTCATGAACATGACAAGTGGACATATAATGAGTTGTTCATGAATGTTTCATGAGTGCTCATGAACAGCTCATAAAGTCATGAACTCCATCTCGCAGGGGTGCGAAGGGCGCTAGGACCGCTCAGTTGACAGCGCAGGCACAATGCTCGCACGTGTGTGTGTGTGTGTGTGTGTGTGAGATTTTCTCCAGTAGGCCGCGGGCGCGGCATCATTGTTTGTGTGGCATGTCAGCCTGTTCAGTCGTGTGGGGAAATGAGCGCTGCCGGTGGAGGAGGTGATAATGAAAGAGGAGAAGAGAGAGAGGATGTGGTTCTGGGCCCTGACCCTTCTAAAAAGAAAAGACTTGTGTCTTACAACAAACAGTGGTAAGAAAAACACAGTTGGGTAAAGCCTGTGAGTGGAGATCTGTCGTGTGTGTGTGTGTGTGTGTGTGTGTGTGTGTGTGTGTGTGTGTGTGTGTGTGTGTGTGTGTGTGTGTGTGTGTGTGTGTGTGTGTGTGTGTGTGTGTGTGTGTGTGTGTGTGTGTGTGTGTGTGTGTGTGTGTGTGTGTGTGTGTGTGTGTGTGTGTGTGTGTGTGTGTGTGTGTGTGTGTGTGAGAGAGAGAGTGAGAGTCAGTCAGCTGATTGATGGGAAAATGCTGGGTTGAAGGATAACATTAAGTCTAATAATGATGTACCGTGCATGTTCACATCATGTATACTTTGCATTACTTAATACCATTTTTCAAATATTTTATTTTTTTAACATTTTGGACAAAATAGCCAATTGTACATCGAGGTGCCCAGATGTCCCTAGTGCCCACCTATCCGATTTGAACATGCTGATGTACAATGTGATGTAGTAGCCTAATGCAGGTGTAAGACCATTGTGTTTGTATTGTGTTATAGGTATGCATAGTTTTCTATGCATTTTGAGGGTTTTGGGGGGTTTGACCCCCAAAAACATTTTCGAACCCTAGGGGCTGGCTCCCCCAAAATAATTAAATAACATAACCCTAACCCTAAAACCGAAATAAAGTAACAAAGAAAAAGTAACTAAATCCGCCAGACACCCGAAAATCTTCGGGCGCGCGGGGGACACATGCATATGTCCCGTTTCTCCATTTCTGGAATTTGGCAACCCTAGTTACAGCGCTAGTGAAGAGAGTGTCTTCGCTCCCCTCTCACGGCGCACAATTGGATCCTGTTCCATCCTCCAGTTAGCTGAGTGCTCTCGCTCAAAGCTAACTTGCTACAGCACTAGTGAAGAGACTGTTTCCGCTCCCCTCTCACTGCACACAGTGATTCCTGCTCCATCCTCCAGTTAGCTCTCGCTACGGCACTACTCAGGCTAACTCGCTACGGCACTAGTGGAGAGAGTATTACATTACATTGCATTTAGCTGACGCTTTTATCCAAAGCGACTTACAATAAGTACATTCGACCAGGAAGATACAACCTTGAAGAAAACAGAATCATATAAGTACATCAGGTTTCATAGAGCCAAACATTTCAAGTGCTACTCAACTGGCTATATAAGCCAGTCCTTTATTAGTATATAAGTGCTCTGTTAGCAGTTCTTTGTTAGTAATTCTATCGCTCAAAGTGGAGTCGATATACATGAGGCTTCAGTCTGCGCCGGAAGGTGTGTAAGCTATCTGCTGTCCTGATTTGAATGGGGAGCTCATTCCACCATTTTGGAGCCAGGATAGCAAACCCACGTGTTTCTGCTGATGGGAACTTGGGACCCCTCGCAGCGGGGGTGCAGCGAGTCGTTTGGCTGATGCAGAGCGAAGTGCACGTGCTGGGGTGTACGGTTTAACCATGTCCTGGATGTAGGAAGGGCCAGATCCATTCGCAGCATGGTATGCAAGTACCATTGTTTTGAAGTGGATTATAGCAATTACTGGAAGCCAGTGGAGGGAGCGGAGGAGCGGAGTGGTGTGGGAAAATGTTGGAAGGTTGAAGACCAGACGAGCCGCTGCATTCTGGATGAGCTGCAGAGGTCGGATGGCAGGACAGTTTGTTATCTAGGATCACACCCAGATTCCTTGCAGGCGGAGTCGGGGAAACAACAGAGGTGCCGATGTTGATTGTCAGGTCAAGAGTGGGGCAATCTTTTCCCGAAAGGAAAAGCAATTCAGTCTTGTCAAGGTTGAGCTTGAGGTGATGATCAGACATCCACTGAGAGATGTCAGCTAGACAAGCAGAGATGCGTGCGACGACCTGGGTCTCTGAGCGGGGAAAGGACAGAATTAGTTGGGTATCATCAGCGTAGCAGTGATATGAAAAACCATGCGGGCTAATGACTGATCCGAGCGAAATTGTGTACAAGGAGAAGAGGAGGGGACCAAGAACAGAGCCCTGAGGGACCCCTGTAGTTAATTGACAAGGGTCGGACTCGGACCCTCTCCAAGTTACCCTGTAGGTACGGTCTTTGAGGTATGAGGTGAGGAGGGAAAGTGCAGAGCCTGAAACTCCAAGTTTTTGGAGAGTGCGAAGGAGGATCTGATGGTTCACCATGTTGAATGCAGCAGACAGGTCCAAAAGGATGATGACAGAGGAGAGGGAGGCTGCTTTAGCAGTGTGCAGTTCCTCAGAGACATCAAGGAGAGCAGTTTCTGTGGAGTGACCTGCCTTGAAACCAGACTGGTGCGGATCCAGAAGGTTGTTCTGATGGAGATAACAGGAGAGTTGTTTAAAGACAGCACGTTCAATTGTTTTAGAAAGGAACGGGAGGAGAGAGACAGGCCTGTATTCCCGCTCTCCTCTCCCAGCATATATATACCACTAACTGACTTCTTTTTTCTCACCCCAGTTAGCAGAGTGCTCACGCTAACATACCCTAGGGACCAGAGGGTACAATGGTTGGACATTTACTACCGGCCGCGGTATGCCTAGTGTACAGGGTCCATATAACCGACTTAATGCATAGCGGGAAGTCGGTTATATAGACATCAACAGAATAAGTGTTTAACGGTGATTTAAACTAGTTTATGCGGGGAAAAGAGTGCTCAAAATCGGATTCAACAGGCCATCCACACCGACTCCCATTAAAAGTGATTGAAATGTACAGGAATCTGTCCATTTCAATCACATTTGATGACCCGTCCAGGGTGACTTTCTTCCCCAGGAATTAGTGTCTGAAAGCTGGCTAACATTACTTTAAATACAGTGTGCACATGGCTTTATTACCCATGAAATAGTGTGTGAAAGCTGGGTGAGTTTGATGTGAATTTAGGGAGGGAGAGCAGCAGCAGCCGCCGCAGCAGCAGCAGCAGCAGCAGCAGGCTGTGACCCTGGCGGAAATACATTGATTTTTTTAGCCAGGAATAAGTGTTTAGAAGGCGGGTAAAGTGTTCCTGCAGCTCCTCCATGACGGTAATAATGATTAGATATAATTGCCAGGGCAGAAATCTCTTTTTAAAAGTGAAAAAACGATTTGAAACCGTTTGAAATGACTGGCGGGTGCTGATGGAAAGCAGGCGGAAATAAATGGATTGTTTACCCAGGAAAAGGTGTTTAAAAGGCGGGTAAAGTGTCCCTGCAGCTCCTCCATGACGGTAATAATGATTAGAAATCATTTACAGGGCAGAAAGCTGTTTTTAAAAGTGAAAAAACGATTTGAAACCGTTTGAAATGACTGGCGGGTGCTGATGGAAAGCAGGCGGAAATACATGGATTGTTTTACCCAGGAGAAGGTGTTTACAAGGCGGGTAAAGTGTTCCTGCAGCCCTTTAAATACAGTGTGCACATGGCTTTATTACCCATGAAATAGTGTGTGAAAGCTGGGTGAGTTTGATGTGAATTTAAGGAAGATATGGCCATTTCATCCACACCTCACGACTCCCATTCAAAGTGATTGAAATGTACAGCACTCTGTACATTTCAATCACATTTCCCGACCCGCCAGGGTGACTTTCTTCCCCACGAATTAGTGTCTGAAAGCTGGCTAACATTACTTTAAATGCATGGTGCACATGGCTCTGTTACCCATGAATTAGTGTGTGAAAGATGGGTGAGTTTGATGTGAATTTAAGGGAGATATGGCCATTTCATCCACACCTCACGACTCCCATTAAAAGTGATTGAAATGTACAGGAATCTGTCCATTTCAATCACATTTGATGACCCGTCCAGGGTGACTTTCTTCCCCACGAATTAGTGTCTGAAAGCTGGCTAACATTACTTTAAATGCATGGTGTACATGGCTCTGTTACCCATGAATTAGTGTGTGAAAGATGGGTGAGTTTGATGTGAATTTAAGGGAGATATGGCCCTTTCAAACAGGGAGATGTACAGGCCTTTATTACCCACGAATTAGTGTCTGAAAGCTGGCTAACATTACTTTAAATGCATGGTGCACATGGCTCTGTTACCCATGAATTAGTGTGTGAAAGATGGCTAACGTTGCTGTGAATTTAAGGGAGATATGGCCATTTCATCCACACCTCACCACTCCCATTCAAAGTGATTGAAATGTACAGCACTCTGTACATTTCAATCACATTTCACGACCTGTGTAGACTGGCTTTCTTACCCATTAGGTACACCGACAAAGCCACCTCTTCGGGGCCGCTCCAAGACCCCCAAAACACGGACGCAGCAGCCCCAGCATCTCTCCCTGACATGAGCAAACAGGTTATTTCAGACTTCCATGACATACCCCGGGGAAAAGCACCTCTCTGTGGCCGCTCCAAGACCCCCAAAACACGGACTAAGGAGCTCCAGGATCCCTCCCTGACATGCGTACTTCCAGAACCTCGCACACCTTGGGTCCCCGGGCCCCCGAACTTAAGCACTCCCCCACGGACTAAACCAAGATGATCACACCCTCAAGAATCTCGTGCCCCTGGGAATCTTAAAGGGGGGTCTACTTTGCGGTGCTTTACCGTCCGCCTATCGGCACCCATAGTCGGCCTTCTTCCACAGCAGCAGCACCCAACCTCCATGGAGGATGTTTCTCGTGCCCCTGGCTACACTTAAAGGGGGTCTACTTTGCGGTGCTTTACCGTCCGCCCATCGGCACCCATAGTCGGCCTTCCTCACAGCAGCAGCACCCAACCTCCATGGAGGATGTTTCTCGTGCCCCTGGCTACACTTAAAGGGGGTCTACTTTGCGGTGCTTTACCGTCCGCCCATCGGCACCCATAGTCGGCCTTCTTCACAGCAGCAGCACCCAACCTCCATGGAGGATGTTTCTCGTGCCCCTGGCTACACTTAAAGGGGGTCTACTTTGCGGTGCTTTACCGTCCGCCCATCGGCACCCATAGTCGGCCTTCCTCACAGCAGCAGCACCCAACCTCCATGGAGGATTTTCTCGTGCCCCTGGCTACACTTAAAGGGGGTCTACTTTGCGGTGCTTTACCGTCCGCCATCGGCACCCATAGTCGGCCTTCCTCACAGCAGCAGCACCCAACCTCCATGGAGGTTTCTCGTGCCCCTGGCTACACTTAAAGGGGGTCTACTTTGCGGTGCTTTACCGTCCGCCCATCAGCACCCATAGTCGGCCTTCTTCACAGCAGCAGCACCCAACCTCCATGGAGGATTTTTCTCGTGCCCCTGGCTACACTTAAAGGGGGTCTACTTTGCGGTGCTTTACCGTCCGCCCATCGGCACCCATAGTCGGCCTTCCTCACAGCAGCAGCACCCAACCTCCATGGAGGATTTTGCTCGTGCCCCTGGCTACACTTAAAGGGGGTCTACTTTGCGGTGCTTTGCCGTCCGCCCATCGGCACCCATAGTCGGCCTTCTTCACAGCAGCAGCACCCAACCTCCATGGAGGATTTTGCTCGTGCCCCTGGCTACACTTAAAGGGGGTCTACTTTGCGGTGCTTTGCCGTCCGCCCATCGGCACCCATAGTCGGCCTTCTTCACAGCACCACCTGCCCTGCTGGAGGTTCACACTTTAACTTTTTTTACCCTCTTCTACCTTACAAATCATCCCACACTTGAGCACTCCTCACTCGGACTAAACACATACATGCTACCACCAGAACCAGAATATCGTGCCCCTGGGGATCTTAAAAGAAGAAAACCCATAGTGGGATTAAAAACAGAACACTTAGTAATTTTAACAAACTTTATTTACAGTAATATTGACAGTAATAAATAAATTCAAACAGGATATAACGTATTTACAAGGGGACTGATTACAACAACACACTGCATATTTACAAGTTGATCACTGGCAACAGTGGGTGAAGTTGGGGCAGAGTATGGCACCCTCTCTTCACCCATGTCTGAGGGGTTGTGTTCGGCCAGTGACTGGTCCCTCTTCGGGACATGTCTTGGTAGGGAGTCTTGGTAGGGAGCCGGGCTGTGCTCCTCTCCAGAGTTGTCACTGTCGATGTCAATACCCGCAAAAGTGTCTTCATTTCCTGCTGCTGCTGCTGCTGTCGATGCCGCCGCCGCTGCTTGAAGTGACTCTGTGAAGAGCAACCGAATGTCCGCAGCCTCCTTCAAAGAAGGATTATTCGCGTAGAATTTGTCCGCAGTTGCAGTGTTGTGACACATGAAATCACTCACTCTTTGGCGGTTGCCTTTGTCTTGAAACCTCTTCGCATTATCGGCGTGGACTGTGCGGAGGTCGGTGAAGTTAATGGGACTGCGGAGCCCCACATCAGCCCATGCCAACCTCAGGGAGTAGGCAAGCTTCCTGAACGGGTTCTTCCCCTCTGTGTACAGAAAGTAACGGCTCTGGGTGCAGGTCAGCGTACCCTTAATTTCCAGCCACCTCTTCATCCATCCAAATTCTTCTACGGTGAGGTACAGCTGCGCCTCCCCGAACGCGTTGGCCGTCTTGTGGTTACTTACCTGTTATGACAGAGATAGAGAGTGTCAATACAATGTCAATCATGCATATAACTGCCAGAATAAATACATTGATTAATAGCACTCACATGAACCAGGTAGCCGAAGGCAGTGCCAGTTGTATCCGCCTTTCGGACCTCGGCGTTGGTCATGTTGGAGTAGACCCCCGGACGGTGGCCATAAATGCAGCTCCAATGAAGAGTCATATACCCATAGAGCAGTGTCCGGGTCGCGGTAGTCGGATTGCTGGCCATCACATCCAGGAGCTGAGGGATGCGAGTGGTGGTCGAAGTCAAGCATGTCATTAGGTCGTTGTGGCTCGGCAGACCTTCCATCTTGTCACGCTTCACTTGCATCTGGTGGATAAGTACTTTTCTCTTCAGGGACTTCAGGATGGCAACTACTTCCCGTTTGATTAAAATCATGTCCGTTTGGCTGAGCCTGCTCCCCTTGCACGGTGTGTCGGCCATGTACTTGAGAAAGTGTGATATATTCTTGATGTAGAAGTCGGAGGTCGTGACCTGAAGGCTTGACTTCATCAGGCTCCGGGACCACCCGCGTATCCTCTTGAGATCCCTCAAAAAGAGCCAGTCAGACAGGCGATTGAAACCGTGTGCCATGAAACTGAGGAACGACTTCACTCTGCTTAGTTTGGAGACTGTGTTTTCCTGGAGCCTCACTGGTGGGTCGATACCTGCATAATGCTCCCGGTATCCTTGCAGATACTCCTCTGTGAAATATAAACAGTACTTTAATGACAACACATGATGTGTTACAGAAACTGCATGTGTCACATAGCCAAAACACTTACCCATGATCCGTGGGAATGTTATGTCCCGCATTATATTTCCCCGGCCCCTGCCCCGGAACCAGGGGGAATTTATGGGAGGGGAGGTTGACGAGGCCTCGGTATGGATGGATGCAGGCTCTGAGGAGCTGGGTGAATGGGTGTGAGAGCCAGTGGGGGACTTGCTGCAGGCGGGAATGGGAGACGTGCTGCAGGCGGGAATGGGAGACGTGCTGCAGGCAGGAATGGGAGACTTGCTGCAGGAGGGACCTTTCGACTTGGACAGCCTCGTTGGTGTCGACTCTGGTCGGGGTCGTTTCTTCAGAATGACCCGCTCTCGTTCCTCCCCATCGAACGCGGGCATGTCCCCGGCCCGCTGATCCATCCTCTGTCGCTTGTCCTTTATCCTCTGCTGCAACTTGCAGCGCAGGGATTTCACCTCAGCAGCATATATGTCCCGCTGAGCCCTCACTGCGTTAGCCTCCAGCCTCCATTCTTTGCAGTCCGGGTTGTCACATTCATTCACCGGGGACAAGGGTGGAGGTTGTGACAGTATATCGTCGTCTGCCACCGTGTCAACAGCCCAAGCGGTAATCATTTCTATTGTGGGGTTTGTCATTCGGAGTTCATAAAGCTCCTTCTTGGCCACTGTCATTTTCATTTGATTTTGAACCACATGTAGTTCCTCCCGGGCCAGCTCAACATGGTCTCTGGCCAAGTGGCGATCCAGCCTTGTGCCGTGGTACTCGCATCCCAGAATGGTACAGGGATGGAGCCTAATGTTGGTCCGTCCGTTGGCCAACAACAGCAGAATTTTTCTTTCATCCAAGTTACGCACTCCATGGTTCCTCTGTAGGTGCTTGCTCAGGGCACGGTAGGAGCTATTGCAGATCGGACAACGGACCGCCATCCGACCTGTATTCTTGAGCATTTCGGTACCGGAAAATGTCACCAGAATCGTGGGTAAAAAAGAAGGAAGCGTGAAAAGACTCACGAAAGACGCACTCAGCTTATTTTCAAATCTGTGTTTGTTTTCATTTGCATCATGGTGCGGTGTCCCATTTAGGCACTCGTTAGGCGGGCAGAGATCCCTGTAATCTCCCCTCACGTTCCTCCAGAGTCTGATTCTCCCAAAGGATACCCGACAGTTTCGGGTACGACCCAGAGGGCGCACGGTGGACGGCCAGGGCGAGGCCGCCACACCGCGCTGGAGTCAGGGTCCCGGTGAGGCGCAGGACGGAGCACCCGGCAGTAGCCTCCAGCAGACCCCCGCGCGGTTCCCTCATCCCTCAGAAGAGGTGGAGAGGCGGAGGGGTGGGTCTTTTCATCTGCTGGCGGGTTGCCGGGATAACAGTATCCTCCGGGGAGGCATTGAACCCTTCTCAACTGCCCCCCGGAGGAGGCAGGGGAGTCAGGTACCCAGAGGGTGGACGGCCAGGGCGAGGCCGCCACACCGCGCTGGAGTCAGGGTACCGGTGAGGCGCAGGACGGAGCACCCGGCAGTAGCCTCCAGCAGACCCCCGCGCGGTTCCCTCGTCCCTCAGAAGAGGTGGAGAGGCGGAGGGGTGGGTCTTTTCATCTGCTGGCGGGTTGCCGGGATAACAGTATCCTCCGGGGAGGCATTGAACCCCTCTCAACTGCCCCCCGGAGGAGGCAGGGGAGTCAGGTACCGAGACGGTGGACGGCCAGGGCGAGGCCGCCACACCGCGCTGGAGTCAGGGTACCGGTGAGGCGCAGGACGGCGCACCCGGCAGTAGCCTCCAGCAGACCCCCGCGCGGTTCCCTCGTCCCTCAGAAGAGGTGGAGAGGCGGAGGGGTGGGTCTTTTCATCTGCTGGCGGGTTGCCGGGATAACAGTATCCTCCGGGGAGGCATTGAACCCCTCTCAACTGCCCCCCGGAGGAGGCAGGGGAGTCAGGTACCCAGAGGGTGGACGGCCAGGGCGAGGCCGCCACAACCAGAGAACCAGAAAAAAGGGGTGAAATGGGAAAAACCAAGGACCACTTAACCAATAAAAAAACACTCGCGGACCACCTAACTCCACAAATATCCAAGAACACATAGTTGTTTACAAATCGCCTGAAAATGGTACAAACAAGTGGCAACATGTGTGTTGAAGGTGTTTATATGGGCTATATCATGCAATCGAAAGTGAAACTTAAGCTCGCTCCATTGCGGAGATATTCCCGCGAGAGTGTGGAAAACTTAAATTAATAAATTTATTTCAAATGTGACATTTTACCAATATACTCACGGACCACTAGGGGGCGCTCATGGACCACCAGTGGTCCGCGTACCACACTTTGAGAAGCACTGGCCTAGAGGTTCCGCGTCTGCCTCCCGAGGCCGCTCACATCCACCGGCTCACCCCGGTGCCCGCCATGGGCCTCAGCGTCCCACGAGGGGGGCGGCCCGCTACGGTCCTGTTAACTTGTCCCCAAGGCTGTTACGATTGGGTGAAGCAGGTAGGACTCAAATGCATAATTTAATGAAAAGTGAGCTTTATTAAATAATAAAAGCTGTGGCAAAAAAAGGCAGTATCCAAAATATCCAAAACAAACGAAGAAAGGAAGGAACACAGACCGTGGAATAACATGGAGGGGAAACAATGAACCGACATGGAACACAGGGGAATACTAGACTAAATACACAGAAGGGTAATCACAGGACAAGACACAGCTGGGCAGGGGAGGGAGAAACACAAGGGCAACAGGTGAACACAATGAGACAATCAGACACACCAGGGAAACTAACGACAGGGAGGAGGACCAGACAAAACACAAGGAGGAAGACAAAACACCGAATGAACAGACTTACACAACCCATAACCAGACAGACAACACTAAAACCGTGACATAAACCTGGGAGTGTGATAAAGGCAGCGTCGGTATCCGGTGCCTAACCGTCACCTCCAGAGGCCGGGGGGCAAGGTATTGAGGGTCTGGGGCCGGCTGTCGGTTATTTCTCACAGCAGCAGCTCAACTACTGGGTGTTTTCCACCTTAACCCAGGGGTACAAGCTTCAGTTCCGACGCCGGCCCCCAGCCTTCAGCCGGGTCAAAATGACCACCATAAGCGACCCGGCAAAAGAAATCGCCCTAAACCAGGAGCTGTCAGTCCTCCTTGCCAAGGGTGCAATCGAACCTGTGGACCCAATCTCACAGCGGCTTCTACTCGACCTACTTCCTGGTAAGGAAGAAAGGCGCTGGACTTTGCCAAATCCTCGATCTGAGGGGACTCAAGTTCCTAAAGATTTTACCTTTCCATATGCTGAGCACAGCGGACGTTCTTCGTGGGGGGAATGGTTCACGTCCGTCGACTTGAAGGACGCTTATTTTCTCATCACAGGCAGTTTCTTGGCTTTGCCTTCAGAGGCCATCATTTCCAGTTCAGGGTGCTCCCATTCGGACTCTCCCTCTCTCCAAGGGTGTTCATCAGGTGTGTCAGCCCTCTCGCCCCTGCAGTCTCAGGGTATGAAGATTATGCCATACTTAGATGACTGGTTAATATGTGCACCATCCCGATTGCAGTCGACCCAGGACACGCCTCTCCTTCTCTCTCATGTCGCCCGGCTAGGCCTCAGGGTGAACATGGAGAAGAGTTGTCAGAACCCCTCTCAGAGCCTAACCTTCATTGGGGTGGCTCTGGACACAGTCACTATGCGGGCCTTCTTCCCCTCTTCAAAAGGGGCAGGTCTCTGGCATATATCCTGTTTCTCCGCCTCTGCCTCAATTGTCGTTCCCTTGGGCTTGTTGTCAGTGCGCCCCCAGCAGAGATGGCTGAACGGCCTCCACATAGACCCCAAGTTGCACAGGCACATCAGGGTGTCACAACAGTGCCTCTCTACTCTATCCCCATGGAGGGAGAGGTCGTATATGTCAAGGGGCGTGGCCATGGGCTCCGTCCCTTTCCGCAGAGAGACCGTTACGACGGATGCCAGCCTCTCGGGATGGGGTGCGGTGTGGCAAAACAGGACAGCAGTGGGCAGTGGTCTGCTCAGGACTGCACAGAACACATCAACGTGCTAGAGCTGCGAGCTGTGCACCTAGCACTTCCTGCCATACCTGAGGGGGAGGCATGTGCTTGTCCGCTCGGACAACACTACAACGGTGTATCACATAAACCACCAGGGGAGCATCAAACCTGCACGCTTGCTAGAGGTATACCAGACTCTCCTGACCTGGGCATCTCCTTGCCTGGCCAGCCTACGGTCAATGTATCTGCCCGGAGAGCAGAACCAAGTCGCCGACTTCCTCTCCCGTCACAAGCCTCCACCAGGGGAGTGGCAGCTTCATCCAGAGTTGGTGGCCAGCATCTGGGGTCTCTTCGGCAGGGCAGAGGTAGATATCTTTGCCTCGAAGATGTCGACCCACTGCCCCTTATGGTTCTCCTTGATGGAGTAGACCAGGCCTTTGGGTCAGGACGCCCTGGCTCATTCATGACCCCTTCCTCTGATCCTACCAACACTCCTCAGAGTGTTTCATCAGGGCCACAGGCTTCTTCTGGTGGCCCCCTTCTGGCCAGCCAGGTTGGCGTCTCCCCAACAGGAAGGACCTCTTGTCTCAGCTGGAGGGTCGGATGTGGCACCCCGACCCCTGCCGCCTCCAGCTGTGGGTCTGGCCACTGGAGGGCCCGACCCACTGCTGAGTGACTGCATAGAGCCTGTCAGGAGGACTATTTTCAATGCTAGGGCACCATCTACTCGTAAGCAGTACGAAAAGAGGTGGAAACTGTTCTCTGACTGGCGCCAAGGGCGAAATTACAACCCGCTACCGTCAGGGTGTATGTGGCTGCTATATCAGCTCAACACGCACGGGTTGACAACAATACAGTGGGGAGCCAAAGGCTGGTATCCCTCTTTTTAAGGGGAGCTCTGAGGCTTCGCCCCCCGAACATTCCAAGGGCTCCTACATGGGATCTGCCCTTGGTGCTGGATGCCCTATGCTCGCCTCCCTTTGAACCCTTGTTACAGGCAGAACTGAGGTGGCTCTCAACTAAGACTGCTTTCCTTCTTGCCATCACCTCAGCAAAGCGTGTTAGCGAGCTTCAGGCCTTGTCCGTGAACAGCTTGTGTCTGAGGTGGAACTCAGATGGCTCAGGTGTCACCTTATGGCCGAACACAGCGGTCCTCCCTAAGGTGCTGGCACGCTTTCATTTTAATCGGCCTATCCAGCTGGCACGGTTTGACCCCCCATCAGGAGAGGGGGAAGAGAGGTCAGGACTCCTATGCCCGGTGCGGGCCAATAAAGCTTATGTCCAGACTACCGTCAGTCTGAACAGCTCTTTCTGTGTTACGGTGGTCCTAGAAAGGGCTGTGCGCTCTCGTCTCACTGGATCGTGGAGGTCATTGCCCAGGCATACAAGGCGAATGACCGTCCCTTGCCATCCAGAGTAAAGTGCCACTCTACCAGAAGTGTCTCCATGTCATGGGCGACTTTGAGAGGTGCCCCTGGAGGACATATGTGCCCTGGCCACATGGGCATCTCCGAGAACATTCGCCAGATACTACAGGGTGAATGTTGCCACCCCTCACCCGCTGGGTGTGGTCCTCCTGCAGAGTCCACCTAGGCCATCGCTATAGGGTAAGTATTCAGACTTCCTTGTGACTCTGTTGGTATAGGTCATCCAGTGCTAAGCACCGCCTCTGGTGGTCAGTAAGGATGACATAGAACGATAGTTACGTATGTAACTACGGTTCTATGAATCCTGGATGACCGCCAGAGTTCTTGGTCACTCGGAATCTCGTGTTTCCGCGAGAAGATTCCATAGGACTGAACTCGTTGACAACCCCGGAACTTATGCCTTCGGGGCTCATACGAGGTCACACGTGACTTTGTTGATATAAATATTCGACCTGCGCATGTGCGAGACAGAAGATATTCAGTGCTAAGCGCGGTCATCCAGGATTCATAGAACCGTAGTTACATACATAACTATCGTTTACTTTATTCAATTATGAATGTATATGTATTACATCAAGGGCAGAATAACCATTTTAAATTCTGAAGAAGCAGCGTAACTTACATGATCTGTTTGTCAGTCACGATCATCATTTCCAAACTGCATAGTAACAAGTGTAATAATTGCACCACACTGGCACATCCTGTTGAAAAACATGCTGAAAGACTTCACTCAGTCATCGACACTTTAAAGGTCAGTAGGTTTGGTGGACTCAATCTAATCAAAACCCACAAGCTCTCAAATAATATTTAAAAAAATTACAACTCAATTGTCTATGATTTGTTATTTGTCTGGTCAAAAGTTGCAATGCTAGTGTCTGCCTTTTGAGTCGGCATCCTTCTGACACTGCTACACAATGTAGGCGGATGAGACCATATTTTATTTCAAATATCTGTCCCTGTTCATACATATACAAACACTTGAGGCAGCAGTCAGAACCAGAAGGTGCTCCTCTCCCTGGTTCCCTTGGAACACATGAGTACCTCAGTGTAGAGTTACATTTAGGTCAGCACTTTATTAAGTGTAACAGATGCAGGGCCAGTCTACCCAGACGTTAAGGAATTGCATTTGTGGTCCGCCCTGAAAGAATAGCAGACAGTTATGATAAGAGTGTGGCAGTGTTTGAATCACTTTAACCTCCAACCACTGCAGAGGGAAGCCTCCAGGCTGCAGAAGGAGGAAGCAGAGACGGAGGAGTCCAGTTTTCCCAGGTCAGGGAACACACACCCCTCCAACTCATCACCCCAATTACTTCATGATTAACCCCACTCAGCTATTGCAGTGCCACTAGAAGCACGAGACGTGTTATCTGCTACACACAAACATTGTTCATAAAACCATTAACCCTTTTGATGTTCCGGTCAAATGGACCCATTTTATATTTAAACTTGTAATGTCCATTAAAATCATTTGCGTAATAAACATAATTTAAAGGTCCCATGACATGGCCATTTCTACTAATCATAATTCCATTGTTGAGGTCTTGTGGAGTCTAGTTTTATATAACATTACAAGACTGATTCTTATTATTACATGATATTGCAATGACTATAGAATAAATAGACACACTCACTAATCCCAGGTTCTGATGGGTTAGATACCAATGAAGGGAATAGTCAGAAGAAAGTTTTAGCTTGCAATAGAAAGTAGCAGAAGCCAGATGCAGGCACTGTAGAAACAATTGAATTATTGAGGCTATGGCCTTGGCCGCCTGGGTTAGCTCTGCGCCCACGCATAGCTGGGAATCAGTATAACCAAGATTACACTTGTCTGTAGAAGCTTCATCAAAACAAATTGCGTATGATGGTGCCAGAGTAGGGAGGGACTTCCACAGGCCGGCCGAATGCTGATTGGAGGATCGTGTTGCCAAGAGACTCTATCTGAGTCTGCGCACCAACCAAAGAGAACCAAGTCTAAACCGCAGTATCTCTTCAGCTAGTCTTGACCAATCATAAATGTACGGCCAACGCCCTGTGTAATAAAATGTATTGTCGCACGAGGTTCTTGACGGATTTGGTGGTTACAGATTACAGCTTTGCTGCCTGTGATTCCTAAAGACGTGATGAGTCCTTGGCCAAGTAATATATATATTTTGCTCTCTTTACAATAAATAGTTAAACTTAGAAGTTGTCTGTCTTTTCTGGAATTCTGAACACAACAGTCTACTAGAATAGATTTACATTGTTCAATGTTCCAAGATCACATTGGTTCTATTTCGTCCCTACTGACCGCCAGAGGCGGTGCTTTAGCACTGGATATGTCCATCGCGCGCATGCGCAGCTCGAGTACCAATAACAACAAAGTCACCTGTGACCCACGTGACACCGGCTATATCAGCCGGTATTGTCAGAGGATCTGTTCCTTTCATCTTCTCGCTGCGCGAGGGTACCGTGGCTACGTTTTTGTAGCCTACAGCGTTCAGGTTTGAACGTTTGATCTGAGGGATTTCTCTGCAAACAGCTGGCCGCGGGGAGCTTCTCGACTGACAGTCGGAGCTACGGGTCGTTAGACGCGTCCTCCAGCAGCTGCGCCGGCTGTGCAGAGCCTCGACAGACAGGTTGGTGTCAGCTTGTTGCTGGTGATGGCTGTGTTTCCACACCCTCTCCCAGCCAAGTTGTCCTGATTACCGTCTTATTGTTTGTGGCTTAGACTTTCTGGTGACGACAGTGTTCCCGCTTCCTCTCCCATAAAGTTGCCCTTATGCTCTTTTGAAAGTTCTGCTTGTGGCGTTGTGCCCGAGCTATCATTAGCATTTGAGTCCCAGCTTTGGCTGCGTCCCTCATTCAATTTAGTATGGAAGCCCAGAGGGTCATACTTTAAACCCGTTTTTCGTTTAGATGCAGAAAGTAAGGTAAGTACTTTCTATTTCTTAGAAGCTATTATCTGGTCTTAACATTTGTGTTCTGACTTGGTCGCTTGATTGTTAGCAGCAGCCGCTTGGCTAACACCTTGCTGTTGAGCTTAACTATTAACTCAGGGCAGTGCTCCCGCTCCCTGTAGCATAGGGTTTGATTGCAGTAGCGCTAGATCGTTGTATTACTGCTCCTAGTACTAGACTCCTAGCACTAGGATGATATGCAGAGAACATCTTCACGGCGGGTGCTGTGTGCTCGGCATGTGCGGTTACTACTGTAACCAGGCACGGTTCTATGCGGGCTGTTCTCTTTCTTAGAAGCGAATTATCTGGTCTTAACATTGTGTTCTGACTTGGTTGCTTGATTGTTAGCAGCAGCCGCTTGGCTAACACCTTGCATGTACGGTTAAGCTTCATTATTTAACTCAGCCGGTGAGGGCAGTGCTCTCGCTGCTGCTCCCGGTAAACGCATGGTATGGTTGCAGTAGCGCTATATCGTTGTATTTACTGCTCCTAGTACTAGACTCCTAGCACTAGGACGATAATAATAATATATAATATTTTTATAGCGCCTTTCAGGAAAGGGGGGGAGTAGTGGAAAAATAAACCTATTAAACTAACTATACAGTGGGGAAAGCCTTGGTAAAAAGGTGCGTTTTGAGGGCTTTTTTGAAAATGTCCAGGGTTGGGGCGCTGCGGATTTCGGGGGGGAGAGAGTTCCAGAGGGTGGGGGATGCCACACTGAAGGCTCTGTCACCAAAAGTCCGCAACCTGGTGCGGGGGGTGGAGAGGAGATCCTGTCCAGATGATCTTAGCTTCCGGGATGGAGTGTGGTAGCGGAGAAGGTCAGACAGGTATTGGGGGGCGAGGGCATGGAGGGATTTGTAAGTCAGAAGAAGGAGTTTATAGGTGATACGGTGCTTGACTGGGAGCCAGTGGAGGTGGATCAGGGTGGGGGTGATGTGCTGCCAGGGCTTGGTGTGAGTGAGCACCCTGGCAGCCGAGTTCTGCACATACTGGAGCCTGTCCAGGGCTTTACTGGGAACCCCGAACAGGACTCCGTTGCAGTAATCCAACCGGGAGGAGACGAATGCATGAATGAGGGTTTCGGCCACGGAATCAGAGAGTGATGGTCGTAGACGGGAGATGTTCCTGAGGTGATAGAAGGCAGACTTAGTGACGGATTTGATGTGTGACTGAAATGAGAGAGTGGAGTCAAGGATGACACCCAGGTTACGGACTTCGGGAGACGGGGAGATGGAACAGCCGTCAATGTGGAGGAGGAGATCCCCAACCTTCCGGAGCAGTGCTTTGGGGGCCACAACCATGAGCTCAGTCTTCTTACTGTTGAGTTTGAGTAGATTTGCTGTCATCCAGGTTTTTATGGCATGGAGACAGTTGACCAAAGACTGTGGAGGGAGCTGGGCGGATGGTGAGGTGCTGAGATAGAGCTGAGTGTCGTCAGCGTAGCAGTGGAAATTGAGACCGAATTGACGTATGATCTGGCCAAGGGGGAGCATGTAAATGGTGAAAAGTAAGGGACCAAGCACAGAGCCTTGGGGGACACCATGGTTGACTGGGGCCGAGGGGGAGGATGAGCCGCTGATGCTAACAAACTGAGACCTGGTTGATAGATAGGACTGAAACCATGACAGAGCTGTGCCAGTGATGCCAAGGTTGTCAGAGAGGCATTTCAGGAGGACTGTATGAGAAACAGTGTCAAAAGCGGCAGAGAGGTCGAGGAGGATGAGAATACTGATTTGTCCGGAGTCAGCAGCGAGAAGGAGGTCATTAGTGATCTTGAGGAGGGCGGTCTCTGTGCTGTGATGTGCTCTGTAGGCTGACTGTAGGGGTTCGTAGAGCTCATGGTTGGACAGATGTTGATGAAGCTGGGCGGCGACTGCTCTTTCCAAGGTTTTGCTAAGGAAAGGAAGGTTGGAGATCGGTCGGTAGTTGTTCAGCTCCTCAGGGTCCAAACCAGGCTTCTTGAGGATGGGAGTGATGGAGGCGGTTTTGAAGCAGGAGGGAACTATTCCAGATGACAGAGAGGAGTTGATGATGTCTGTTATGATGGGGCAGAGGGTGGGAAGGCAGGCCTTGACCAGCACCGTGGGCATGGGGTCAAGGGAGCAGGTGGAGGCCTTAGCATTGGTCACCAGCTTCGAGACCAGTGGAACATCCACTGGGGAGAAGGAGGAGAGAGAGCATTGGGGATTGAGGGGTTGAGCTGGGAGTGTGCATTTCTGTGTCAGGGGCCAGTGCAGAGAGGGGGAGGGGGCGGGCACCAGGAGTTGATGAATGGAGATCACCTTAGCCTGAAAAAAGTTGAGGAATTTGGAGCAGAGGTCAGGAGCTTCAGCAGTGTGCGTGGCAGGGAGGGGGCGGAGCAGTCGGTTGATGGTGGAGAACAAGGATCTGGGGTGATTTTGTTGTGAGGTGATGAGGGAGGAGTAGTAGGCGGTCTTGGTCTTGGAGAGAGCCTCCTTGTAGGACCTTACATGGTCCACCAGGGCCATACGGTGGACGGTGAGGCCAGTTCGTCTGGAAAGCCGCTCCAACCGACGACCAGTTTGCTTCATTGTACGAAGATCAGAGGTGAACCATGGTGCCGGGCGGAGAAAAGACACCGTCCGGCTTCTGAGGGGAGCCAGAGAGTCCAGGCTGAGAGAGAGGGCAGTGTTGTAGCGGGCCACCAACACGTCCGGCGAGGTGTCGGAGAGAGCCGGGGCCATGTGGGTTATGAGGAGGTCTGATAGGGCTGATGCACTCACTGATTTGGTGTCTCTGAAGGTGATTGTGCGCCTGGGGCGCTGCTTGGGCAGGGGGATGGGGATGGTGAAGATGATGGCATGGTGGTCTGATACTGCCAGGTCTAGGCGCTGCAGATGCGAGGGGGGGGCACCAGTGGAGCAGACTAGATCCAGCGTGTGACGATATGCAGAGAACAATCTTCACTGTGTGTGCCGTGTGCTCTGCATGTATGGCCATTAAGGAGGATTTCATCCTCCCAATATTATATTGTCTAGTGGGCAGCCGTTGGCTGACACTTTTAGGCACCGGCCACTAGGGCTGTGGCGATACACTAATCTCACGATACGATACGATACACGATATTCAGCCAACGATACGATATATATCACGATATTCAGCCAACGATATGATTCGATATAATTCGATACACTTATATCATGTTCTGGAAGATTTTAAAGGGACAGTGGGATTTTGGTGACATCTTGTGAGTGTTCCAGTGACTTGGATTGAATTAATTCAACTGAAAACTGAAAGCATCAATTATACAATATATGGCTCTGACAGAGAGTCTCCAGCTTGAAAATGCTAGACAAAATGAATCAAAAGATGTGGTGAGAAAATTAGTTTCATTTATTGAAAGAGTGCAAACTGTAGCTGTAAAGTGCAGTATCACAATGGAGAATTAAAAGGTGCAGCAGGTGGCGGAACACGGGGGATTTGAATGGGACTTGTTAGAAATTAAAATCAATGTTTTGATGGCATAAAGTACCATAAACATACCGTCAGTTTAAATGCTGTTTTATACTGAAAAACCAGAAGTTGTTGTGCACAACTAGTTGTTGAGCTTTTATTCTGAAAATCCTTCATCTCCAGTTAGCATTTAGCATGTGGCTAATATACAATTTCCTATAGAGGTGAATTTAGTAGCGATATGACACTGACGGCCCGTCTACACTACAGCGTCGACAGCGTCGAAAGCTCCAAGCTGCTCCAAGCTGCCCATTCACTTTCAATGGGGTGACGTCACGTAGCCGCGCTTTTTCGCCGAACTGAATTGTGGGTAGCAGAGCGAGGCGAGGAGTAGCCAGCGCCAGCCAATCAAATCCCGTTTCCCAAAATCTGACAGCTGAAGCGCTAGCCAATCAAACCGCGTCTAAGCTGGGAGAGATATCCCGCCGTTCATTTCTATATTTCAAAAAAAGTCGGAGGAGAAACTAACTATCGCTGTAGCGAATCACCCGGTTTTGTATGACCAGACCCTCTTCACCTCCCGGGATACAAACCGGAGGAACCAGGCATGGAGGGAGGTGGCAGAGACAGTGGGGGAAACTGGTAGGTTTTCGCCTGTTTGGGGAGTTTATATATATATTGCTCGCATAAAATCCCCGGGGGTTTTTGCCTTGTATGTCGTGGGCGGGAGATTCATGTGATTGGTTGTTGGCCGTGTTGCTTGAATAAAATCCCCAAGCTCCAGACACGCCCAGCTCCAAGCTATTTTTGGAGCTGTAGTGTGGACGCTCCGTGAGTGTTGCACACCCAAACCTACTGATTTCAACACTACAACTATAGACGTCGAGATATTATTATTGCTGAATATTAAATGAAGGTACAGTTTATTTGAATACGTTTGTTTACAGACGTGGGTAGCATGAGACAACATTCGGAACTACCGGAAATGATACCAGCCGTGAGGTATTTTTGGAGTATTGATTACAGCGTTTAAAATGTATTAAATGAAAAGTCATGAAAGAGATAAGGAGGAGAAAATGCGTGTTTAGTTATATATTTAATGTGCAATGTCTGAATCCTCTGTAATGCGCAACAACGAACATTGGAGACGTGGAGGGCCGATCCCCAGCAGCGCCAACCGGCCCACAGGGAGGATTCAGCAGAGGATATTTAACAGCTGGAAAGGTGGAGCTCGCTCTCTTCCCTTCGCTCACGAGAGCCAGAACACAGCTGTTTTTCTGACTGAACCATCTTCTGCTTGTAACATTAACGCGCTTTTTATTAATTAAAGTATACATTTGAACATTCTCAGAGACTCAATTAGTCTCCTTTTTAAAGCTTCTCTCCTGGACGCGAGTATAACGAACACAGTTATCAGACTTAATGTATCGATACCCGCGGCTGAAATATCGATACTTTCTCGGAAAACTAAATATCGATATATATCGCAAGATCGATTAAATTGCACAGCCCTACCGGCACAGTTACTATTGTAACTAAGGTTTTAAGCCGTAAGTACTGGCCATAATTACTACTGTAACTACGGTTCCAAGCTGTGTAAGTACTGGCCATAGTTAATACTGTAACTACGGGGTTAAGCCGTAAGTACTGGCCATAGTTACTACTGTAACTACGGTTCCAAGCCGTGCACGTACTGGCCATAGGCAATACCGTAACTACGGCTCTATGCTGTGTAAGTACTGGCCATAGTTACTACTGTAACTACGGTTCTAAACCATGTAAGTACTGGCCATAGTTACTACTGTAACTACGGTTCCAAGCCGTGCAAGTACTGGCCAGAGTTACTACTGTAACTATGGTTCTAAACCATGTAAGTACTGGCCATAGTTACTACTGTAACTACGGTTCCAAGCCGTGCAAGTACTGGCCAGAGTTACGACTGTAACTACGGTGCTAAGCCGTGTATGTACTGGCCATAGTTACTACTGTAACTACGGTTAGATGCCGTGTGAGCCCTGGCCATGGTTACTGCTGTAACTACGGCTCTGTGCTATTCTATTCTTTAGAAGCTAGTTATCTGGTCTTAAACATGTGTGTTATTTGACTTGATCTCGCTTGATCGTTAGCAGCAGCCGCTCGGCTAACGTCTTGCGTATACTGTTAAGCTTCTTTATTTTACCCAGCTAGGTGAAGGCAGTGCTCTCGCTCCCGCTCCCTCTACCGGTAATGCGGATGTAGCTACATCCCTTTTTCTGTTCGGCGAGTAGTAGCACCGCTCTACTCTTCCCGTTCAGCAGGTAGCTGGTGAAGGCTGTGTTCCCGCACCCGCTCCCGGTTACACTGCATCTGGCGTTCGACTCTAACTTAACCAGTGAAGGCAGTTCTCGCCCCCACTCCTGGTAGACGCCAAACGGCCTCGTTTTTCCGTTAAGCAGGTAGCCGGTGAAGGCTGTGTTCCCGCACCCGCTCCCGGTTACACTGCATCTGGCATTCGTCTCTAACTCAACCAGTGAAGGCAGTTCTCGCCCCCGCTCCTGGTAGACGCCAAACTGCCTTGTTTTTCTGTTAAGCAGGTAGCTGGTGAAGGCTGTGTTCCCGCACCTGCTCCCAGTTACGCTGCATCTGGCATTCGTCTCTAACTCGACCAGTGAAGGCAGTGTTCTCGCCCCCGCTCCTGGTAGACGCGGAACTGCCTTGTTTCTCCGTTAAGCAGGTAGCCGGTGAAGGCTGTGTTCCCGCTCCCGGTTACGCTGCATCTGGCATTCGTCTTTAATTTAACCAGTGAAGGCAGTGTTCTCGCCCCCGCTCCTGGTAGACGCTAAACTGCCTTGTTTATTCCGTTAAGCAGGTAGCTGGTGAAGGCTGTGTTCCCGCACCCGCTCCCGGTTACGCTGCATCTGGCATTCGTCTTAATTTAACCAGTGAAGGCAGTGTTCTCGCCCCCGCTCCTGGTAGACGCTAAACTGCCTGGTTTCCGTTAAGCAGGTAGCTGGTGAAGGCTGTGTTCCCGCACCCGCTCCCGGTTACGCTGCATCTGGCACTCGCCTCTAGCTCAGCCAGTGAAGGCAGTGTTCTCGCCCCCGCTCTTGGTAAACTGCCTTATTTACTAATCCAGCTAGGTGAAGGCAGTGATCTCGCTCCCGCTCCCTCTGCCGGTAACGTGGGTGTAATTACATCCCTATTTCTGTTGGGCGAGTAGCGGCGCGGCTCTACTCTTTCTGTTAAGCAGGTAGCTGGTGAAGGCTGTGTTCCCGCACCCGCTCCCGGTTATGCTGCATCTGGCATTCGTCTCTAACTCAACCAGTGAAGGTAGTGTTCTCGCCCCCGCTCCTGGTAGACGCGGAACTGCCCTGTTTTTCCGTTAAGCAGGTAGCGGGTGAAGGCTGTGTTCCCGCACCCGCTCCCGGTTATGCTGCATCTGGCATTCGTCTCTAACTCAGCCGGCAGTGTTCTCGCCCCCGCTCCTGGTAGACGCTGAACTGCCGTGTTTATTAATCCAGCCAGGTGAAGGCAGTGCTCTCGCTCCCGCTCCCTCTGCCGGTAACGTGGGTGTAATTACATCCCTCTTTCTGTTCGGCGAGTAGCAGCAACGCTCTACTCTTTCCATTAAGCAGGTAGCTGGTGAAGGCAGGGTTCCCGCACCCGCTCCCGGCTACGCTGCATCTGGCTACCTACAGAATGGTTCATTCATGTAGCGCCTGTATGGCTTCTCTTGAGCCCGAGGACGGCCACGACCGCTGCCCCTCCTGCCTCGGTCGCTTCTGGCGGTCAGTGGGGACGAAATTCCAGCATCTGAGGGAGGTTCTCACGGTAAATGCCTGCATGAGCTGTAGCTGCATGCCTCGGGTGCTCAGAGTGGCTTGAATCACTGAGGTGGAACGTCTGGCAGCAGCCAACAGACACCTCTCCTTGTCACGTCCTCCTCCAGATCAATTCGGCCGTTCCCGGCGACTTGAGGGAGCGATGGCTATGTGTGCTCCCCCCAATAGAAGGACTAGAAACAGGCTGTCCTCAGGACAGTGGATCGGCTAGCTGCCGATAGGGGCATGATGAAGTCGCCTCTTCAGCCTGGGCCCGGTGTAGGGGCTGCTAGCCCCCCCCCCCTCCTTCGGTTGGGGGGTGAGCTGTTTAGAGCTGTTTAGATCAGCTGCCCTGGAGGCACTGGAGCGTGCCGCCCAAGCTAGGCAGACCAGGCAGCAGCACTCGGGTCCTCGCAGACCTGTGCCCACTCCCAGCAGGCCCAGGGGCCGCTCTAGCAGCCGCACTCAGCCGCCGGATTACAGGGGTGGTCTGCAGAGGTCTTAGCGGCCCACTCAACCGCCTCCCAATGACTTTCGTGCCCCATGTCGCCCGCCTTCCAGGCGGCCTCGTGCCCCAGAGCCTTACCGGAACCCCCCAAGAGGGTCCGGGGGGCTGGGCTCTGAAATCCCGGGGGTGGTCGGCGGCTGCTTTCCCAGCAGCAGCTCAGTTTCTGGGCAGTCTGTACTTCCGTCCCTTGGGTGGTTTTCACCTTAACCCAGGGGTACGGACCGCAGCTCCGGCCCCTAGCCTTCGGCTGTGTCTAATTGACAGTCGTCAGCGATCCGGCAGGGGCCCTACCTCTGGGCCAAGAGTTGTCCGTCCTTTTGTCCAAGGACGCAATCAACCCAGTAAGACCCTCTGCTTAGCCAGGGGTTCTACTCGGCATACTTTCTCGTGAGCAAGAAAGTCGGCGGATTTTGCCCGATCTTGGACCTCAGAGGAATCAACAGATTCCTGAAGGTGCTGCCATTCTATATGCTGACTACTGCATACGCACAGGTGGAGTGGTTCCCAACCGAGGGATGCCTACTTCCACGTGGGCCGGGCAAGAGGGTGCCTTATATTCAGTTCCTCCGGCCCTTGGGCAGACTGCCAGCTGCCTCGGCCGCTGGGCCCTTAGGCCCGCTGTCGTTGCGCCCCATGCAGATGTGGCTGAACAGCCTTCACTTGGACGCCAAGTGGCACAGGCACAGTGAAGTCAGGGTGTCGCAGCATTGCTCCACTCTCCGTCACGCTGGAGGGGCCTATCTCCTGGTAGGCGTGCCCATGGGCGCCATCCCATCCCGCCAGGAGACCATCACCATAGGTGCATGTCTCTCAGGGTGGGGTGCAGTGCGGCAGGGCAGGACCGTTCAGGGTCAGTGGTCTGCCCAGCAGAGTGCCAGCCGGGTCAACTAAAGGAGGTTAGGCCCTCTAACCAGTGGCTGCCCCACTGGGTTGTCGATACCATCTCACAGGCTTACGGGGCCAGTGGCCGCCCCCTGCCATCAGGCTGAGATGCCACTCTACAAGGAGCATCTCAACATATTGGGCTGCCCTGAGAGGGGTGCCCCTGGAGACCATCTGCGCCGCGGCGTCGTGGGCGTCTTCTGGCACATTCTCCGGTTGTCATCAGGTCAATGTCGCCACTCCCCATTCTTTGGGCGTGGTCCTTTTGCCAAGCTCCGCTGCTTCCAGTGGTGAGCAAGGGCTTGGATTCTTCATGACATTGTTGGTATAAGTCATCCAGTGCTAAAGCACCGCCTCTGGCGGTCAGTAGGGACGAAATAGAACGATAGTTACGGCTGTAACTACGGTTCTATGAGTCCCGGATGACCGCCAGAGTTCCCTGTCACTCAGAATTCTTGTGTGCTCGCGAGAAGATTCGGGGAACAGATCCTCTGACAATACCGGCTGATATAGCCGGTGTCACGTGGGTCACAGGTGACTTTGTTGTTATTGGTACTCCAGCTGCGCATGCGCGCGATGGACATATCCAGTGCTAAAGCACCGCCTCTGGCGGTCATCCGGGAGTCATAGAACCGTAGTTACAGCCGTAACTATCGTTTCTCATACAGCATCTCTGTATAGTATGTGTATTAACTCTCAGTCCTTAACGGCTTGTTGGAGCTCCTGCCCCCCCCCCCCTCACTATTAGCTCACTGTGCTCTAATTGGTCAACTCTGTTCTGATGAGTCCACCACCATTACAGCGGAACATCAGTGTTTATGTGTTACAATAGCGTTAGCAACCAGAAAATGACACCAGTAATGACAAACAGATGAGAATGCTGCGTGGGGTCTGGGTGCTGTGGTGGCGGGACATTGCGGGGCTCGCTGCTCTGCCCTTTGGCTCGAGGAGCGGACAGTGTGAGCTGGATTACTGGTGTCGTTTCCTGGTTGCTGCGTGGGGTCTGCGAGACAGTGAGACACCGTGGAACTCAGCCTGAGCACACACACATACACTCACAGCCAGGCTGTTCGCCACACAGTTCGCCACACACTCACAGCCTGAGAAAAAATAATGCTGAGTGTGTGTTGGCGAGGAGCTCCACAGATTGGTCCATTTGGTCGTCGTTACGTCACTGTGACAAGGAAGAAAAAAATGGAAAAAGAAAGATCTCCAACGAGGCGTTCTGGGGCAGCATAGACAGGTCTTTTCTGTGTTAGAGTTTTACTCGCTACAGGGTGTACGTTGAGGGTTTGTGACTCTGCAGTCCATTTACATGCAGAAAAAGCTACATAACACACAAGAAAAACGTTGCATTTTAGACCCCAATCAATGTCACGAGTCTTTGAACAGAACAGTTCCAAAGAGTCCAAGATGTGAACTAAATACAAGGGTAAAGTATGCTTTAACATGTACTTTTAAAGATGCAAGACCATGTAAGAATACAGCACTTCTCTGTGAGGAGTATTGTTAGAGCAACACTCATCTTATTTTAAGTCACTCGTCCCCAAGCTTTGAGAAATTATCCTTTTTTCCCCCCTATATATGAGGTTAAATTGTTAACATTCAGGAGCATGGCCACGCCTAAAACTCCGCCTCGAACCACGGCCACCACTATTTATATCCGGCAAAACTTCCGGCCACTGCTCGTCTCCATCCTGTCAAGGACTGACAGCCATGCCGTGCGTCGTCACGGTTCAAACAAGCTAAACGCTACCACGAGAACATTCAACTTACCAAGGATTCCGAACTGCTGATCAACTCACCGGAGTCAGACGAAGATCTCTTTGACATCGGCTACCCGCCATCCACGTTTCAGCAGTTGGATCTAAGCCAAGCATCCGAACAGAGCCGCGTGCGCTCGGCAATCAGTGTCCCACACACCAGCCGCCACCGCTCCCACTCAAGCCCCCCCAACGAGACACCTCCAACTCCAGACAGGTCCCAGGCTTCGTCTACTCCGCCAGCGAGGGCAAACAACCGGGGCCACAATAGGCACAGCCAGCTCCAATCTCCCCACCAACGGCAGCCTGCCTCATTAGCAGCCCCCGGCCACTCGCAGCAGCGCACTCGACATGCCTCTCGGGCGGAGCCGCGCTCCGAAACGGAGCCCGAACTCAGGAGGTGGACAGTCATTCAACTCCAACGTTTCCCAAAATAAAACGGCATCCACTTTCACCGAAATGACAACTAAGCTAGACTGTTCAACCTCTACAAAGCCTATAGCAGCACAACGGCAAGAACAACGACACACACAGCTCTTCCTGCTCCAGAGCCAACCACCGTGCGGCTCGCTCGCACCACGGGTCGTGACGTCACAGGCCTCCGTCCTCCTCCTCGGACACAGCCCGACTCACCAGCACCCCCTGGTGGGGGCCAGGTCGTATTGCCCTCTGTGCCTGCTCACAGGCTTCATGAAAATCCCCTTGCACATACATCCCTTCATCCCTCCATCCCTTCTTCTTCTTCTTCTTTCCTACCTTCAGCAATCCACAGCAACCCAGCTTCCGCTTACCTTCCTCCTCTAGCAGCTAACTCCGTAGCAACAGCGCCTCACCCAGTGAGCAGACGCCCCGGTCTCCCTCTCTCTGACCCTCGCAGTGAGCAAACGCTCCGGTCTCTCTCTCTCGACCCTCGCAGTGAGCAGACGCTCCGGTCTCTCTCTCTCGACCCTCGCAGTGAGCAGACGCTCCGGTCTCTCTCTCTCGACCCTCGCAGTGAGCAGACGCTCCGGTCTCTCCCTCTCTGACCCTCGCAGTGAGCAGACGCTCCGGTCTCTCTCTAACCCTCGCAGTGAGCAGACGCTCCGGTCTCTCTCTGACCCTCGCAGCGAGCAGACGCTCCGGTCTCTCTCTCTCCGACCCTCGCAGCGAGCAGACGCTCCGGTCTCTCTCTCTCCGACCCTCGCAGCGAGCAGACGCTCCGGTCTCTCCCTCTCTGACCCTCGCAGCGAGCAGACGCTCCGGTCTCTCTCTGACCCTCGCAGTGAGTAGACGTTCCGGTCTCTCTCTCTCTCTCTCTGACCATCATAGTGAGCAGACGCTCGGGTCTCTCTCTCTCCGAACGTTGCAGTGAGCAGACGCTCGGGTCTCTCTCTCTCCGACCCTCGCAGTGAGTAGACGTTCCGGTCTCTCTCTCTCTGACCCTCGCAGTGAGCAGATGCTCCGGTCTCTCTCTCTCTGACCCTCGCAGTGAGTAGACGTTCCGGTCTCTCTCTCTCTGACCCTCGTAGTGAGCAGATGCTCCGGTCTCTCTCTCTCCGACCCTCGCAGTGAGCAGATGCTCCGGTCTCTCTCTCTCTCTCTGAACTTTGCAGTGAGCAGACGCTCCGGTCTCTCTCTCTCCGACCCGCGCAGTGAGCAGATGCTCCGGTCTCTCTCTCTCGACCCTCGCAGTGAGTAGACGTTCCGGTCTCTCTCTCTCTGACCCTCGTAGTGAGTAGACGTTCCGGTCTCTCTCTCTCTCTCTCTGACCCTCGTAGCGAGCAGACGCTCCGGTCTCTCTCTCTCTGACCCTCGCAGTGAGCAGATGCTCCGGTCTCTCTCGGTCTCTCTCTCTCTCTGACCCTCGCAGTGAGTAGACGTTCCGGTCTCTCTCTCTCCGACCCTCGCAGTGAGCAGACACTCCGGTCTCTCTCTCTCTGACCGTCGCAGTGAGCAGATGCTCCGGTCTCTCTCTCTCCGACCCTCGCCGTGAGCAGACGCTCCGGTCTCTCTCTCTCTGACCCTCGCCGCGAGTAGACGCTCCGGTCTCTCTCTCAGGAAAAATAATACAAATGATAAAATAAACTTCACTAGCCAAGCCGCATCAGATGACCATTACATGTATGTATGATCTGTATGTGCAGTGTATTTGTAAAGCGCTTTGAGAGTCATTGATAAAGCGCTATAATAAATATAAGGATTATTAATATTATTTATTATCAAGCCGTTCAACCAGGGAACATACCGGGGTGCTCCGGACTCCGAGCGTTACTGCCGCATCTTCGCAGCACGCGCATCCCTCCCTTGCCAATTATGCGGAGCCCCCCGCCCACCCGGCCTTAGCATGCTTAGTCAGCTCTCCACCATCTCAAACACCTCACTCACTTTCCTCTCCATCACGCAACGCCTCAGACTTTACCGTCTATCACCCGCAGGGAGGCAGGACGGTGTGCAACAATTTCAATGACCTAGGCTGCTCTTTTTCTAGCTGCCGCCTCATGCACATCTGCTCTTTCTGCGGCGGCGCTCATGCCAGGAGCACCTGCCCCCACAACCCAACTACACCAGCAGATTGACTAGCACGGCACCTCAGCACACCCGTCAAGATAAGCAACTTAGCTACCGCCTCAGCGAATCATCCAGATAGTCCGTTTACTTTCTCACTAAAGGCTTGACCCATGGTTTCCACCCAGGCTTAGCAATACTGCCTGTAGCGGCCAAAATCATATAGAACTAAAACAGATAACTTAACAGCCGCTGAGGCACTAGTTAGCGGATATTACGCAGGGCAATGATCCAGGTCCAGACAAGATTCTCCGTTGTGCATTTATTATGATCCAATATCATTGACAACGAACACGTTTCCTATGGTTGGTTCCTTTAAGCCTTTCCTATGGCTTTCCTTTCTTGTGGTTGGAAAAACCCTGGTAAAAAACCGTTTGCCTAGTGCTCTGGCTCCCACAACCCACCTGTCTCCAATATATACAATTACACCAGGTGCTCTAATCACCCAGTGCCCAAAACATGCCTTCAAAATAAAAGCATAGGAACTACTTTAACTTCTGACGCTAATTAAGAATACATATAAATGATAATAATAAACACTATAAAAAGCAAGAAAATAAATGTTAAACTATTAAATAATATAAAGAGATATATAGCTCCAACACTGCCCGACACATCTCACATCTGCCACAACCTTTAGTCCGCTTTAACAGAACCTCACACCTTCGACACCTTACTGGCCAAAGAAGTCAAAGAAGGATTCATGATAGGCCATTCAATAGTCCCCAAACAACCACAGACTCCCCCACGTGCTCCATCTTCTCGACTTCTTTCTCACAGTCACTCCACCATCTTCACCCCCCTGCCACGGGCTAAGCACACTCATACAAATATTTTGCAGACCTTGGCATTCCTCTGTCTGAGGAGAAAACATCAGGACCTACAACCTCCATTGAGTTTCTAGGCATCACCCTGGACTCAATGTCTTTCCGGGCTTCTCTATCCTCAGAGAAAGTACAGCGCATCACTCTCCTCTTGTCAAACTACTTACAGGCAGACAGATGCACGAAACGGCAGCTGTTAGCCCTCCACGGCAAACGACTCTCATATTCACACTCCGGAATAAAACGGATCAGCTGGGAATTTCTTTCCCCATCCACATCTCCCGCCTGAACTCGTATCCCAGCCATACGAGCCACTAACCAAATACTTCAGCGCAAGGTACGATGCATACGCAACGCCTCAACACCCACTCTTTCTCACCGAAACAGGGAAAGCGGCCACACGTTTCTGGTTCTAGAAACACTTCCACAACGTGTTGCTTACTTTGGGGATATGCTCAGAATATTATTCGAGCCATTCCTCCCGCATCGGCGCAGCGTCCACAGCAGCTAGACCGGGCATCTCTTATCCAACCATCTAAGCCCTCGGCCGCTCGTCATCCCAAGCGTATCACGCTTACATCCGTAACAATCTTAATGATCTCAGACACGCACACGCTTAAGTCAGCTTCTTTTGGGGGCCCGTAATCAGCCCACACAGATCATGCCGGAGACGGAACCCCCACTCTGAGTCTCCCACTGCACGGACCACAGCTCGTCCTCCCAGATCATCTCTTCACCCCCCTCATATCATTCACATGTTACTTCAATAAACGTGCAAACATCACCTTGTTGTGGCGTGGTTCCTGCTAGTGAAAAGACTTTTAGTAGCTGGACACTCGGATACTGAGTTACTGCACTGGCAGACACATTAGCTTGTTTCAAGAGAAGACAGCTTAAATCGACATAGTTTTCACTTACATTTAATAAGGGAATTTCTGCAGTGTACGGATGTTTTTGCAACCAAAGCTCTCAAACACATAGTAGGCTACATGCTTTTTTGCACATACAAACACCTATCACCGTAAAGCCTAATAATATACTGAGAGCTTAATAATCTTGAATAATTTCCAGAAGTCATACAAAGGACAATGGAAAAGAAAAAACAAAGACTTCAATATTCACAACCTTTATATTATCATTGCATAACATTTAGTGCTGCGTACCGGTACGCCGAACCGGTACTGGACTTGTAAAAAGTTTCGGTTAAAACCAGAACGTCGGGAACCGGTATGTGGACTCGCAAAAAAACTAGCACTTACGTCTATTCTGGTTTCTGTGGTTATTTAAACATTCTCTGATAAACGTTATTCAGTGTCAATAAATGAGTGCTAATCCCAGTGTGCTCAGTGTACAACATCACATGTCATTTCACCTTCGATTCACGGTTTGAAAACGTAGCATTTCGCCACATGCTAATGATAACCCGAAGTGAATAATTTTCAGAATAAAAGTATTAAGTTAATAGTGTGAACTTCCGGTTTTTCAGAATAAAACTGATTTAAATTAAATAGTGTATTTAATTCAAAATTACGCCATATCAACATTGATTTTAATTTCTAACAGTATGTATGTACATCACTATGTATGTAGTATGTACTGTATAATGTACACATGTAGAGTTGTAGAAAATACATGGTGTACAGACAGTACAGTACACTCTGACTGAGTGTACAGTCACTACAGTGTAGCCTAATGCGTATAGTCTACTCTACACTCTACCTTTCAGCAACGTTTTAGGGATTTAGGCTCAGTCAGCTCAGGGACTGTTTGGTTACTTTAGTTTGGTAAATTAAATAAATGTTTGAACTTTGTAGTAGTTCACTGTAGTTGCTGTCATAAGTCATTTGTAGACTAAGTGGCAACAAGTGTTTTTTTTACATTTGTACTTTGTAGAAAAATGTAGACACAAGTTGGAAGGGAGCGCAATAAACCTGACGAGTTTGAATTTGAGTTGATTATGAGTTTATTTTCAATTGATAATTAGCTCACAATAAGTTCACTTTAGTTACTCACACAACTTGACACAAGCCATGGGTTCGGGTCCGGACTTATAAGTCCGGACCTGAACCTGAACCTCTGGACTTGAGTCCGGACCTGAACCTGAATGTGAGTCCAGGTACGCAGCACTAATAACATTACATAATACTGTTTCAGCACCTCAACATGACCTATTGGTACATTTCAGAACGTCCTCTATACAGGCGGTGCAGAACACACAGAGGGAACTCATGTAGACTGATATACCTATGGTAAACTAGCTGTATTATACGACTGCATCAACTATACACAGTGTTATAGTAACTTATGATGAAAGGTTTGTCAGTTTTGATTCCGTATTTGCAAATCTGTACATATTTCTGACTATGAATACAAAGATGATATGGTTATTGAAGGGATTATAGTCACACAGAGAATCATTTTTCTTGGAGGTATGCACTGCGATTAATCTCCGCCTGCCTCCAGGAGGTCCTGTCGAGGTATTCATGTGACCTGCTGGAAGCGCCAGATGTGTTGATTGATTCCTACACTGAGCAATCGACTGCTGTTCGGATTCATAAGCAGGGCGATTGACTGCAGCTCGGATTCATAAGATGCGTGATTGACTGCTGTTGGCACAATAGCTGCCAGCGGCGCAAGTGGAGGCTGACAAACGGCGGAGCGGGGTTGGCGGCGAGGGAAATTACCTCGGCTCTCTGCGAAGCCATCCGGCAATCATCCCACATCCCTGTGTCTCTCACTGCCTTTTTACTGCCACACTCAATCACTGCCAAACAGATAATACAGCCACAACTCCAGCAAACACATTTGCAGCGCACTGAATAGCTTCCCGCTGCATGTGCATAGGTCAATCAAGACACCTCCATGATTATGAACATCTGGAAGCGACTCGCAGTAACGTTGCCGACATGCCATCAAATATAACAAAATTAATTTCACAGCAGGAAATGAAGAAAAAAAATGATCATGAATTACTATTCTCAAATGTAATTGTCTTTGGGAACACTAGTCTCTGAGTGCTGACTGTTTAAGTCAATTTGTATTATGTTTTAATTGACTATACAGCAGTCAGGTGGCAGCCATTATGAGGAGTGGGAGAGGAAAACACCACATTATGCTGCATTAAAGGCAATTAATTGGAAAAGTCCTCTGTCAGGGGCTGCGCTCCCTCACTGCCACTGCTCCTTCCCTGTAATTATTTTTATCCACTTGCGCGTTTCTCTGCAAATAAATGTTTTATAATGGTGAGGCTGCAGAGAGTGGGGATGCAGGGGACACTGTGCTCTCAGTGCGACAGTTTAATCTTGGAGGAAACTCTGATAAATGGCTTTTGTTCATTTCAACTCAACACAGTCTGGGAGGGTTCTTTGTATAATGCTGCTCTTTGAAGTCTAAACAGAAACACTTGAAAAAAGAAAGCTGCTCCACAAGGGCATGGTTGCTAGAGACAGAGGATTTCACTGCTGTTGTGTTGAGTCTGACGTTACATTGACCATCTGTCATGAAGTCGAGCGGCATTAGCATGGGGCTCGGTTTATGAAAGTATATCATAACATCTGGAAAAGGATCATTTATTCATCAAAAAGTTCTGCTTGCGACTTGGATCAAGTGACTTTTAACATGTGTCTGTGATGGCCACAGTTGCAGTCAACACCACTCACTTAATTCAAATGGCAATACTTCAAAAACTTCTGGTATACTGTTTATTCCCTTTAAACCTGACATTGGTTGGTTTAGTTTACTTGCACACATTGAAGCACCGTTAACAGGTATTAGTTTGTATTCAACGTTTTCTTTGTCTTTGTGTTACCATGGATGTTGGTAGGTTCCTTCCTGGTGTAGTAAATGGGGCTGAGGACTCCTAAATACGTGAATTGGGCCAAACCAGTGCCATATAGATAGAAGAGTTACGACAACGGAAGTCCAAAATGCTTGATCGTCACGTGGTTCAGAGAGACTCAGAAAGTTCCCGGAAGTTCGTGGCGGGCCATTTGAATCACGATTCTAATGCATTAATAACAGGATAGAAATGCAATTTTTGGTAATTAGTGGTCAATAAAGGTTTTTGATTTGCAATATTTATACAACATATCGATATGTGTATGTAGTTACATCAATGTGTTTTTTTTTTTAATGTAAAATGTGCTAATATTTGAGGATAAAGATAAAATAAGAAGTACTTTATTGATACCAATTGGGGAAATGTTTACGCTGCAGCAGCAAAAGACAAGGCATTGTACATTAGAGAAGTTAAAAGACTAGAATTAAACAATCGAAAATGTAAACATCTTAAATAGAAATAAAATAGCATTACAAAAAGTAGAAAACATAGTGTGAACAGCTATCTTATGTTACGGAGCAAGCAGGACCCAAATGCAGATAACACTGAAAATACCTTTATTTCAAGGATACACGGATAAACAGAACACTCCCCGGTGAACACAGTCACAGACAAACGATGAACCAACAATGACTGACAGAAAAACCAGTTCTATTTCGTATGAGGCTTCGCCCTCTAAGGCTATCGCTATTGGGTAATCCCACTGCACGTGTGCAGCACTGACAGATTTAATCCACGCCCACCTGGGCCCCACCTCCGGCCTCACTTCCGTATAAATAGGAAGATGGCCCTTCCAACTGCTCCCATTTTTCTTCAGCACTCCGTTGCAGAAGCACTGTACAGGCACAAGCTCTTTTCAGAGCTGTTTACTAGAAAGCAAACATTTCCCCCTGGCCCCATTCTCCCTCTCCTCCGGACAGGGGAGAGAGGGCGGGGCTCGGGGTTAGCCGACATATGAATTACGACCGGCTGTGGCTGGCTCGCTCCAGGGAGGAAGCGGCTTTACACAGACGATACAGGTGAGTCCTGCCGGGGATTGGAGCAAGCAAACGCGGCTCTCAATCCCCAGGTGTCGCGCACTCATTGTGTCCGTCTTCCTCTGGCCCACAGACAGCAGAGAGCGAACGCTCTCGCGGCTGCGGCCGGGGATGATTGGCCAAGCCCTTGATTATTGGATCCGAGTGGCGGGCAGCAGTCAGGCGACTCCTTCCCCTCCCTTCACGGATCACTATGTGGTTTCCCCGGCCCCATCCTCCCTCTCCTCTGGACGGGGGAGACAGGGCGGGGCCCGGTGTCAGGCCGGCGTCAGCCCGGCAGCCGAGCCTGTGGGTTCGGCTGCCGGGCGGGGCCCGGTGTCAGCCCGGCGGCCGAGCCTATAGGTTCGGCTGCCGGGCGGGGCCCGGTGTCAGCCCGGCGGCCGAGCCTGTGGGTTCGGCTGCCGGGCTGACACTATCCGCCATCTAGGCTCTGCCGTATAGGTGGTATTCTCCAGGAACTCCCGGAGATCATCGGAAAGGCAGCCGCCTAAGGAGATCTCCCCGTTCCCCCGGTTCAGGAGAGCTCTCCTCCGGATGACATAAGCGGTTGCCTCATAGCCTGTCGGTTATTAGGCAACAGGGCTCGCGACACAAACCGGCTGTCTTTAAAACCTGGCGGTTGATTAGACGGCACGGACTTGTTTCCTATGTCACAGATATGCCTCCACACACCTTTCATTCCTCAAGCGGGTTTGAGCGTGAACGCGCCTCAATGTCCGGTTTACGAGCCTTCTCCTAAACGGCGACATGATGAGAGCCGCTGTGCAATACAGCGTGTGGAGGTGCAAGAGCCGGCTGTAACCTGTCAGTCAGCAGGCAGCAGGGCTCGTGGCGCAAGCCAGCTGTATTTAACCGGGCGGTTATTAGACAGCAAGGCTTGACGTTTAAACCTGATGCTCCTAACCTGTCGGTTAGCAGGCAGCACGTTTTTTTTCCTCTGTCCCAGGTGTGCCTACTACACACCGTAATGAGCCCAGGGCTGTTATTACGCACTGTGTGAATAGCACTGCACACACCTCCGCTCATTCCCTCAGCGGGTTTGAGCGTGAACGCGCCTCAATGTCCAGTTTACGAGCCTTCTCCTAAACAGAGACAGGATGAGAGCTGGTGTGAGATGCAGCGTGTGGAGGGCCCCTCGCAGCTTTTCGGTCCGGCCCCCTCTTGGGTTGCTTCACGGGCAGCGGCGGCGAGGGCTCTGACGTGGCTCGTCACCATGACAACCACAGCACATCCAGAGCATGTCGCGCGCTCTCAGAATATTACTCAGAATGGCGATGTGTGTGTTCAATGGACAGATGAATAATAATAAGCAGCAAGACCCACCGGGTAAGCCGGCTGCCCCTAACCTGTCGGTTATAGGCAGCATGGCTCGCTGCATAAATAGGCTGTCTTTAAAACCTATTGGTTTTTAGGCAGCTCAGTTTTTCTCCTCTGTCCCAAACCTACCTCCTACACACGATAATGAGCCCACGAGTGCCATTATTACAGTGAGGACAGCACTGCACACGGCTCCGCTCATCCCTTAGGGGTGTTGAGCGTGAACGCACCTCGGTGTCCAGTTTAACACTGTAAGCAATTACTGTTATTTTTCAGCTGAATTTCGGCACTAATCTACTGGCAGCCCCCTATAACCAGAATGTTTCTGTGAATTATTAAATTGTGTACAGTAATAAGCTGAAATTGTTCAACAGTATGAATACTGTATAATTTCAGTGTATTGCTGGCGGTATTTTACTGTTAATGAGAAAGGCTGTAAGATGAAGGATAAAAATAAGGAAAAAGTAACTGTGAATATAAGATATAGTAAATCCTGTTATAGGAAACGCTAAAAACATTGAGCTGTCTGAGTGGAAAAATAACGTGTTAAAGTGTACTGCTGTTAAAGTTTACTGCTGGCCGGCTACATCCACTGGAGCAGGTGTGTGGAAGCACCAGCACCTACCAGGACCCTCGCTGACACCATCCAGGACCTAGGCCAACTGAACATCAGGCAAACAACCGAAGCCCCCCAACCCCCAAGTGTGGACATCGACTCAACTTCCGAGGAGGAGGAGACAACAGGAGAACCAACGGCAGCCCAGGAGATAACAGCCGGCGAGGAGGCACAACAAGGGACCGCTCCCCCAAAGTAGGCGGTACACCACACGCATCACATACACACACCACACAAGAGACACTCACCTACACTGATACACCAAAGAACTTTTACAAGAAAAACGAAGATGAAGAAGAACTCAGGACCTAACCAACACCTCTATTGCTTGGCCTTAACACTTTGTTTTTTCATCATTGTTGGAATAATCATTATCATAGTGGGTGAAAGGGGGAGGCAAATCATTGACCAAAGTAATAATCCAAATTCCCCACAAAATGAAACTACACAAGATATCAATGGCCGTGTTTGCAGCAATTTTGACCTTGTGCGGGTGCTGCTGCATCCCATGTATCCGCTCAATGGTGGACAAAATAATTAGTACCGCCATAGCACCTTCTACTCCCCTGGGCCAACAACTCGCCTTGCTATCCTTAGAAAACAACCCAGACATTGAGGAAGGCGAAGAAGAAGCAGCAGCAATGGACACTTTCCCGACAGCACCATCAGTACCACCGTATGGCAGAATGTGGGAAAGAGAGACAGAAGCCTAAAACAGCTGACATAAATGTACATAAACAATAGCGTTGTTTTGTTGCCCCAATCATTAGAATGGGGCAAAAGGGGGATTGAAGGATAAAAATAAGGAAAAAGTAACTGTGAATATAAGATATAGTAAATCCTGTTATAGGAAACGCTAAAAACATTGAGCTGTCTGAGTGGAAAAATAACGTGTTAAAGTGTCCTGCTGTTAAAGTTTACTGCTGGCCGGCTACATCCTGTTATCTTCAAGGACGAGATGTGGGGCCCTGATCTTCACCAGACGCAACTGTCTTGTGAGAAAACCAGTTAAAACAGGTAATTAGAAAAAAAGGGAGTATGGCCCTGGCCTGACCTTAGCTAAAACTGTGTGTTGCTGGGCAGAAAAGGCAGACTGCAGCACAGAGAGCACCAAAGGTGGGGGCTTCACAGCAAATACTATAAAGAACAAGATATATTCAGAATTCGGCACTCACTTCAACTGGGATCTCACACTGACGAGCCTGTCACGGTGGGAACTCAAGAAGGAGTCCAAAGCGCTTTGTGGTATAGTATGGATTGATATATCTTTGTTGAACTGTGTAATAAAGTGCTTATTTGAAGAAACAATCCATTGGAGTGCAAAGTCTAGTTTTTGTACAGCTAACAGAGAATAGTGTCTAGGACACAATTCCTTTTCCCTCAGAACTAAGAAAGGTCATCGGCAGATCCGGACGGCGACCCCGCTCTGGCCATATCCAAACGATCTGCGCGGAGGACGGACCTGGTCCGGTAGACTCCAACAGCTTGGTGACCCCGAGACGTGATGGTCTAGAGCGGGAAGTCCGGACACCGATGACTTTCTGAGAGGACACCAAAAAACATTGAGTTTACGGCTTTTACAAGAAACCATCTCACACAATCAAAAACCCGGGCAATTCAGAATCAAGGTAAGCATCTGCCTGTTACAACAAATAGATGTGTTTGAAATACCACTACATTTTAGGATTGTGTGAAAATGGCAGAAATAATTGTCTCAGCTAAAAAGTAAAGATAAAACGTAAATAAAATGGTGTGCACTGAATAGATCAACAAGGGTATAAACAAATCTGTGATGAGAAGCGGGTGGAACCCGTAATTTATGAGGATCCGCCGCGGTCCAACGGGAAGGTGTCAAACTTGTCAAACAAGTAGCCAATAGTAAGGTGTAAAACTAGGGGAGACTCTAGTATCTAAAAGAAAGGTGTCAAACTTGTCAAACAAGTAGCCAATAGTAAGGTGTAAAACTGGTCGCCGTATCAGTAGCTAATATATCTGTGTACAATGTTTGCTGTTTGTTGATTGTTCTGTCTGTTGGTTGTCATTGTTGATTCGTAAAGACCTTGTTTTATGTTGGTAAATGTTTTGGTATACCAATAGTTTGTTGTTAGTTGTTGAAAGAAGCCCCCCTTCTCTTGAAAAGGCTGAGAGCTCCAGCCGGAGCCGGGGTGTCAGTATTTGTCTGTGAAAGAATCTCCCCCCACTTTCGGATTCTGTAGAAGAGTACTCTTTGTTTCAATCAGAAAAAGAGCAAGCTATTCATCACAATTGTATTTTTAGGTTATGAATAAAACAAAAAGTAGTAGCCTAAGTGATAAACAGGAGGGTTTTTGAACGCTTGTCAGTCAGAAGGAATATATTAATGTTTATATAACAGGGGAAGCTCATTTGTGGTCAGCTGCCCTCTGTTCTTCAATATTCTGTGTTGCTCCACGGACATTCAAATAAATAAGAATAAGGACATTAAGAGTAACGACAAGATTTGTCCAGTGTATTAATAAATACAAGTGAACACATATTAACCTAGTCAGATAAATAGATACGAAGTCATTCTTGTTTCAAGGAAGCCCCCCTCCTCATGGAATGCCTGTTCAAGCCGGGGTGTCTGTGAGAGTACCCACACCCCCCTCCTTCTTTTTTCTCTCTCTCTTCTTAAAATGCATGAAGAAAGAGCATTGAATTTAAAACAAGTGTGTGAATAATCGAGTGGTCTGAAGAAGGAGGGAATAACATTGAAGATTAATAGATCAATGTGTCGTAGATATTTGAAAGAAACATTGCATTGTGAATTTCGTGGTATTTGTCATTTACTGAGAAGTTTACTTATATTTCGAAGGCATTTATTGCATACAGTAACGTTGAGGGAAAGTAATAATACTGTTTGCTGAGTATATGAAGCAGGTTAAAGTTTGATTCAAATTGAACATAATAGTGGATTATTCCACCTAGTGTTTTTATAATATCATTAGTAGACATTAATTGTGTTTGTAAGTTTATGAAGAAAGAGTAGAAAGTAAACGGGAGGTTGTTATGAGTTTGTCAGTCAGAATGAATCTGTTAAATGGTTACGCATGACAGAGGTGTTGCACAAACACACCGGTGATTGATGAGAGGAAACTTGAGCCGGCAGCTGCAGGGCACAGGGAGGAAAGAGAAAGACAAGTAGATGTTTTGAAGAGTTCAGAGAGAGTAAAACTTGTTTCTAAATAATGTCATATTGTTTTGTGAGTAAACATGAAATAAAAATATATTTACTAGATATAACAACAACATGCTTAACTAGGTTGACAGAAAACTGCTATTAACCAGTTTCAGCAGCTACTGTCATATCTGTGTTCTACAGAGAACATATGTTGCATTTACAATTCATATTAAGGAAGTCCACAATTGATACCATTAAAGACCTTTTGTGGTTTCAAATTAAAGAAGATTTTAAAGATGAAGTAAGCAGGACTTCAACTAGACAAAAGAGATTTTACAATGTGGTTTTACTACTTTTAATGGAGTAAAGAATCTGGGTAGACTACTGCCATTGATTTGTTTTAACATTCACATGTTTCAGCATTCCTGACCATATAGACACTCAGCCGTTTTATTTTGTAACCCTTTGGGGGAGAGATTTAAATTGAGTTTATCTCCAGTTGCTGATTTATTGTGATTTACAGCGGCACTGGAAAGTTGTGCGCCACCTTTGGGTTGTACTCTGAATCAGTGTGTTGGTGAAGAGTTGCTCACTACAGAAACAGAAGAACTGTGCAAAGAACGCATCGACATTTTGCGTGTACCTCGTTGTCAAGGCAACAGTGGTGGGAAGAGAAACAGCAGTTTTGGGGGATTCCTGCTGTGCAGAGGACAAGTGTGTCTGCTGACTGTAGCACATTGATCCAGAGGTGCCTTCCCCCTCAGGACATCCCAGTGCAAGAGTTTCATTGATCCTATTGACTACAGCTGCAGAGGACAACGCATTACTGACTGTTCACAATGTGACAAGATCTTGAGACAGGCTGGTCTCAGACGGTTCAGACTCTGAGGAAAATATGCGATGATTTGACAGCATAACTGTGCAAGAGTTTTCCAGAGGGTGGTGTACAACAATAACATTAGTGTTTGAGAGGGGAGGCTGATTGTTTAAACGATGGTCTGGAATACTGAAAAGATTAAAGTTTAATATTCTTGGTTGACAAACAAGACATCTGATTATTAGGTCACACATAATAATTTAGACATATAAACTAACTATGAGTAAAGGGATTAATGGATTTCATATCCTAGGGAGGGTTAGTTAGGTTGCGAATACTTCGCAGGGTATTTGCTAATGTATTTTGAAGAACAAATAACAAGGACACAAGTCCAATTTTGTTTTGTTTTTAGATTAAATTGTCCGTTACCAAAACTGTTCACCTTGTGTCTAGATTTGGACTTTGATGGTAAGGGAGTATTTAGGCTTATTTTTATACATCTGACATTTTAAAATATGTTGGCTGTTCACCAGATAGACATTGGTTAAGAACTTTTCTGAAGATTGAATATTTGTTCCATTTCTACATATTCCTATTTAAAAAGTAATTTTAGAGTAAAGAGGGCTGATGCTGAAATGGGAAATAATGTGGGGCCTTCAATCACCCATTAAAGGGTGCATATTATTGACGACCAATAGGGAGGAGGGGTCACTCGACCCACCCTGCAGTGGGTTTTAAATCTTACTTGCAGCTTCACAGGAAGCGCACGGCACCAGATTATGAGTTTAGAGGACTAGCGGCACCACCTCCTAATGGACATTCATTTAGTTAGTAATTAACCGACATTTAGAGATGTTAAAAAGTAAAAACATACCTACCATGAGGGATGATTCCTAAGTTCAGCTACAAACCATTGATGAAATTACTTCTGTTTTTAGGTCCTTGATAAGGGAAGGAGTGATTGTTACATGTTCAGGACACCCAGGGTTCCACGCACTGTTAAAGAGGGTAACATTGTTCTTTAAGTGCACCAGAATTGAAGATAAATTAATAGAATGAGTTATGGAATACATAGCAGAGCTTTACAGATCCTGATAATGTTTTGACACAAGATAATAGTGATGTACACAAGTTTCTGAATTACATCTATTAGACGTGTTGATATTGATTAGGTGTAATGAACTGCAGTAGTAGTACAATAAGGAAGTGACATTTTTTGGCTAACACTTTTCAGGGAATTTGGGAAAACAGAGATATCTTGAACATTATAGTTGTAATTGTGAATTAATAAATGATGGCGCTCCATATATACAGATTTCTATAGACGGAGGATGCTGGCCTGTGCTGGAACATCTCTGCAGGGCACGACACATGGCCAAAAAGACTGAGACCAACTGACCTTTGACCCTGACCGACAGGGTAACTTGGGAAGGCACTGTCAATGACTGACTCTGAGGTGTACCTGACCAAAACCTGACTTTACAACCTGACAGTGTGAGTGAGTGTATGTTTGCATCTGATCAGTGCAACTGCATGATTTAAAACGATGACTAATCAAGCATGTTTTGGACTAACACATTATTTCTGTGTGATAATAATATGTGAAATGAGAGGTTTCCTAACATTGCACAAAAGGGGAAACCGTTTCTAACCTACTTGATATTTCACTCCCACAGGAGGTGGCGGTTTGCAGAATGTGAAACTCAAACTATGACATTTGAAGATTCTGTTTCTTTTAGGACTGAAAGATGGAGAGAAACACTTACTGGAGTGTTTACTGTGGGAAATGATGGATGTACATTTGGGAAAAATGTTTGGTATTGTCTTATAATCCATTATGACCTGAAGGTTTTCTTCCCATACAGGTTTTTGTTTACACATGAGATAATGTGTAAAAAAGGGGGAGTGTAAACTTTACAATGTACATTTTTCATTTAGGGACTGAAAGGGACCTGCTGCCCAACTGAAAGGGGGAGGCAAATCATTGACCAAAGTAATAATCCAAATTCCCCACAAAATGAAACTACACAAGATATCAATGGCCGTGTTTGCAGCAATTTTGACCTTGTGCGGGTGCTGCTGCATCCCATGTATCCGCTCAATGGTGGACAAAATAATTAGTACCGCCATAGCACCTTCTACTCCCCTGGGCCAACAACTCGCCTTGCTATCCTTAGAAAACAACCCAGACATTGAGGAAGGCGAAGAAGAAGCAGCAGCAATGGACACTTTCCCGACAGCACCATCAGTACCACCGTATGGCAGAATGTGGGAAAGAGAGACAGAAGCCTAAAACAGCTGACATAAATGTACATAAACAATAGCGTTGTTTTGTTGCCCCAATCATTAGAATGGGGCAAAAGGGGGATTGAAGGATAAAAATAAGGAAAAAGTAACTGTGAATATAAGATATAGTAAATCCTGTTATAGGAAACGCTAAAAACATTGAGCTGTCTGAGTGGAAAAATAACGTGTTAAAGTGTCCTGCTGTTAAAGTTTACTGCTGGCCGGCTACATCCCGTTATCTTCAAGGACGAGATGTGGGGCCCTGATCTTCACCAGACGCAACTGTCTTGTGAGAAAACCAGTTAAAACAGGTAATTAGAAAAAAAAGGGAGTATGGCCCTGGCCTGACCTTAGCTAAAACTGTGTGTTGCTGGGCAGAAAAGGCAGACTGCAGCACAGAGAGCACCAAAGGTGGGGGCTTCACAGCAAATACTATAAAGAACAAGATATATTCAGAATTCGGCACTCACTTCAACTGGGATCTCACACTGACGAGCCTGTCACGGTGGGAACTCAAGAAGGAGTCCAAAGCGCTTTGTGGTATAGTATGGATTGATATATCTTTGTTGAACTGTGTAATAAAGTGCTTATTTGAAGAAACAATCCATTGGAGTGCAAAGTCTAGTTTTTGTACAGCTAACAGAGAATAGTGTCTAGGACACAATTTCTTTTCCCTCAGAACTAAGAAAGGTCAACGGCAGATCCGGACGGCGACCCCGCTCTGGCCATATCCAAACGATCTGCGCGGAGGACGGACCTGGTCCGGTAGACTCCAACAAAGATCATTTCACAGTATGAGTACTGTGGTATGGCAGTGAAGTGCAGGCGTCTGTGAAGAGACTGCCGGCGCTTTACTGTTGTTTGACAGGAAAATGTGTTACAGTGGACATAATGAGAGCCTGTGTGAGGTGCAGCGTCTGGAGGGCTCTGGCGTGGCTCGTCACCATGACAACCACAGCACATCCAGAGCAGGTTGGCGCGCTGAGTGGCGGCGCGCGTGTTCAATGCACAGATGGAATATAATATGCAGCAAGGCTCCCCGGTTAAGCCGGCTGCCAATAGCCTATTGGTTACTTGGCAGCATGGCTCGCTGCCTAAGCTGGCTGGGTTTTTTAACTTATCGGTTAATAAAACAGCAGGGCTTACTATTCAATCCGTCTACCTTTAAACTTTTTGGGTTTAGGCAGCACGGATTTTTCCTCTGTCTCAGATGTACCTCCTACCCACGGTCGTAATAAAGCCACAGAGGGCCATTTTTACACCTCGGGTGGACAGCACTGCACACACCTCCGCTCATCCCTTAGTGATGTTGAGCGTGAATGCGCAGTTTACGAGTCTTCTCCTAAACGGCGACATAATGAGAGCCTGTGTGAAATGCAGCGTGTGGAGGTCTCTGGCGTGGTTTGCCACCAACCGCAGCACATCCAGAGAATGTACACCTGGCGCTATCAGAGTACTGGATGGTACTCAGGGTGGCTGCGCGTGTGTCTGATGCACAGATGGATGAGCAGGCGGATGGGCAGAGAGTAGTCTCTGCAGTTCGCCTCTCCCCCCCCGCAGTTCTACGGGATACAGGAAGTCCTGTCATCCCGGGAACAGTGTCTCTCGCTCCGTGCAGAGCGGCAGGAACTCTGGTTAAAAGGAAGCTTTTTTCCAGGGTTCCTCATGGGGAAGAAAATCAGGGTTTCTTACTCCCGGTATTTTCTGGTCCCGAAGGAGACGGGGTGGGGGGAATGAGACCCATCCTCGATCTGTCAGTCTCCAACAAGGGAATGGCCTTTTCCCATGCTGACGATCAAACAGGTGCTGGAGTGTGTTCACCAGGGAGGTGCACATCCATAGTCCTGAAGGATGCAGTCCTCCACGTAACCATCATCCCGAAACACAGAATTTCCTGTGTTTCTCATTCCTGGCTCCACGCACTTTTTCAAAGTGGGTGGAGCCGGTGGGAGCAGCTACTCAGAATGGGGATGAGTGTTATTTTACCTGGACGACCGGCTGTGGCTGGCTCGCTCCAGGGAGGGAGGAAGCGGCTTACAGACGATACAGCTAGTATCTCATCTGTCAAACCTGGGTTTCATTATCAACTGGAAGAAGAGCTGTCCTCGTCCCTCCCAGGTTATCTTTTTAACTGGGAGTGGAATTGAACTCAGCCCGCATGAGAGCGCGACTCTCACAGCGGAGAGGGGAGAAAGTGACAGCTCTTCTCCGGCGCGTCACACCCCGCGGGACGGTGACAGCCCTCTCCGTGATGCAGCTGTTAGACATGATATCAGCTGGTCACGTGGTGATCCCCCTGGGTCTCCTTCATAGTGAGGAGACTCCAGGTGGTTTATTCGCCTGCGCATCGACCCCGTGCGTCAGAGGAGACGCAGGGTGTACATTCCTCCTTCCGTGGTTTTGGATTTGACCCACTGGAAAAATCTCCACGTCAGTGGGGGTGCCCCTGAGCAGAGTGACGTCACACACCGCAGTGTTCACAGACGCATCTCTCGCAGGCTGAGGAACGTGCACTTCGCAGGCAGTGGGGGGACAGTGGCCGGGTCACATGTCTCTCCATATAAACGTGCTGGAATTACTCTCCGTTTGGAAAGTGCTCCAGCACTTCGTCACGTTGCTGTACAATCAACATATGTTGATTCAAACAGACAACAAAGCAGCGGCGGCGGCCTACATAAATCGCCAGGGAGGTGTTCGATCAGCGCAGCTGCTGAACACACATCCTACACAGCCAAATGGACAGCGCTCCGTGTGGTGTGCAGGGAGAGGCCTGGACCCCGTTGGCCCCCCTGCCTCGTGCTGTCGTTCCTTGTGAGGGAATATTTGTATGTATTCCTGCAAACTATGAAGAAGCTTAAAAAGGGAAAATGATTTGGGTAGAAAACTGTGAACTGTTTTGGGGCCTGTGAACATTTGGTTTTGTGAGGACAAAGGAAGAGGGGGAAGGTGTGGCGTTAACATACAGTCATCTCAGATCCCTGTGATAATGAAGCTAAGCCACTGGGATTGGGGAATTTAAGATGTGAGGTGTTGATAATAATTTGGGCAGCCAATCACTGGTCTGGAAGGGAGGCGCAGATAACTCCTCCTCTGGTGCGTTACATGTAGGCTATTTGTTATTTAATTATTCAAATGTAAACCGATCTTTTTCATATGGGTGTTTAGAGTTGTACCCCCTAGATCTAGTCTCTAGTAATTCTGCGTGTGCACCAGATTGAAGCATTTTACTTCAAAATGTTCAAATATGTCTTCCCGGTATGCCTGAGAAGGCAGATATGCTTGTTTTTCTCAACAAGAACTGTTTTTAAAAGTTGGACTGTTGCACTGTTGTAGCTTCAGTGGTTCTCAGGTTAAAGTTACATAGCAGTGAATATAAACAGACTGATTCATGTGAATATTACTTTAAACTAACCTGTGTAAAAGTTTCTCGAATAAATGTAATTTTTTTGGTGGAATAAGCATGTATCATTTTTGTACCCTGCCCCTCAAAGAATCGGAATCGAGAACCGTTAAGAACCGGAATCGAAAAGTAGAATCGGAATCGGAATCGTGGAAATTCAAACGATACCCAACCCTACTTATCACCCATGCGCTGAGGGGGGGGCGTCGGGCCATGAAAGTGAGGAAGAGATAGCAAACCACAGAAGTGGGGGAAGGTCAGCTGGCCATAAAAGGGATAGGGAAACAGCAGGTCATAAAACTGAGGGGTTTTACAATGGAGCAGGAGGCCAGGGTCATAAAGACAGCTGTCAGGACACCTTTCAGCAGGAACAAGCAGGACAGGAAGAGGAAGACAGCAGGGGGGAGAGGTGCAAAGTTAAGCTGATATCTCTGACGGGAACAATCAGTGAACGACTGGGAGTAGGTCAGGTTCTTTCAATGCCCCGTAACAGATTGAGGTCTCACCACACCACAGAAGACCCCACCAAGCATGCTTTTATTGCTCCAGTATTACAGGCGCCTTTAGTGGCCGTGCAAAGTGGGAAAACGGCTTATCATCCTTTCACACTAGGGGACATACATGCGCTGATCGATAAAATGCCGTTGCCTACTGAGGGAGGGAGACATTGGATGCGAAGGTTTGCAGACATGGCTGTAGGACAGACTATCTGTCTGGGAGATTTCAGGAGAATACTGGCACAACAGACTTCCTATTATGAGGTGGAAAGAGTTGAGGATAGATCAGGCACATCAAAATGAAAGATGACGTGCCTATTTCCTTTAACAATGTTCACAGCCTGCTGGGCAAAGCAATGAGAGAGCATTTCCCACAGACAGGGGGGGGGTACGGGGCACTGTCATTTACATTTGCACCTGGAGAGGCTGCAGCAACCATGTTGCTCAGGTCACGCCAACAATACACAGTGGCAACTGACTGCAGTCCAGATAATAATGACCAACATATACAAATGTTTCGTAGGCAGTGCTTGCAGCGGTACCGAAAGAAATTAAAAGTCTGATGGAGGACAATCCAGAGGTAGATCAGTTAAACACACAGACGTGGGAACGTCATTTAGCCCATCATATGAGTAAATTTAACAAACAACATGCAGAAAGTAGAACTGAGGAAGAGGACTTGAGGGTGCAGTTACTGCGAACGCAGCTGGAAATAGCCCGGAAAACAGTTCAGAATGACAAAAAGAATGCCAAACAGTTGATTGTTCACCCAGAAGCGCCGGCCGTGCAGCCACAGGGGCAACAAAACCCACAAGGGGGCCTTTCCAACCAGGGTCCGCCCTATAGTCAGCCCCAATTTGGCTATGATAATGGTTCTTGGCAACAGAGGGGTGGGTTCAGAGGCGGGTTCAGAGGTCGAGGTGGCTTTGGAATGACTCCTGGATTGGACTTCTATCAGAAGGTGTGTTTCATTTGCGGACAGCCAGATCACTGGTACAAGCAGTGCCCACATAAAGTCCCACCAGGAAAGGGGCGGGCCAAAGGGGGACAGAGAGGGTACGGAAGGGGGAATGGATCAGAGAGACCATATGTCCAGACACCTCAGGAGGCTGTCCCATTGCCGCAACAACCAAACCAGGGTCACATTGCCCCTAATGCTATGGCCGCCCCCTATGGCCAGTTTGTCCTGTATGAGGGGCAGTTCTACGAACAATGAAGACGCCCAGGGAACTCTGGATGTACGGGCCTGGCGGATCCATACATTACTATGACTGTTAAAGACTCAAAGCTACCATTCCTGGTTGATTCAGGAGCAAGATACTCCACCATCAATTCTCCCGCCTTCAAGGCGTCCCTTTCATCTACAACAGTCTCAGTCATAGGGTTTTCGGGAAAAATAGAAAAAATACCGCTTTCCACGCTGTTATCCACCAAGATAGCAGGACAGACATTCTTGCACCAGTATATTCTTGCACCTAAAAGCCCGGCTAACCTAATGGGAAGGGATATTCTGATCAAAGCGAATGCCTCCATCCTCTGTTCCCCGGATGGACTGATAATATCATTCCCAAATGGCACGACAATCAACTGTTCGTTATCTACCATAAAATCAGGTTCTCAGATGATGTTGGCCCAGTCCACTGAGGCAGAAGCAACTCAACATGCCACTATATTCTGGGGACGGTTGGACCGACCTCGGGACAACACACCTGGACTATACTCCATTTTTCAACAATGGAAGCCATGGATTAACCTCCTCAGGCCTTATGGCCCCCCTCCAGACCCCCCCCACCTGACGCTAAACTATGATAGAAGAGACGACCAAAATTATGAATATGAGTATGATAATGAGGTGTCTATGGCCGTTTGGGATGTTACCACGACAAATCTTTTTGTGGGACAGGCGGGGGTGGCTGCGTCGGTTGAGCTCTCTGATGAACAGCTGTATTGGTACCGTTTGTCTGCTGAGTCCACACCACACATTTCATTAGCTATCAGGAAGGGTTATGAAGCTAAAGAACTTGGTCCCATGGTAAAGACGCTGCTAGAAGTCGAAGATTGGGAACCTACGCAGATCGCGGCACTGACATACTCTCCCACACACAGAGCTTATCGTCTTAAAATCTGCACACAAGAATGCATCCACATGGAGAGACACGAAGTAGATAGACATCATGGTAGGGAGAAAACTGACCATGCATATACAGTTGACATGTTGCGTGATCTCCCGTCTGACCTGTGGGCATCGCACTCTCATGATGTAGGTTTCTGCTTAAAAGCCACACCAGTAACATTTGAGGTGAGCAGCTCTGTGCCTGTGAACCGGTCACAATACCCGATCAAACCACAGGCAAAAGGTGGTGTTGACAAGGCAGTGAGGGACTGAAGAGAGCAGGGGTGTTAGAACCCTCACAAAGCGTTTGGAATACTCCCATACTTCCTGTATCAAAATCTAGCGGGGAGTACAGAATGGCTCATGATTTGAGAACCGTTAATGCTATTACAACTACAGCTCTGATACCCGTTCCTAACCCCTACACGGCTATCTGTAATATCTCACCTGAACATACATGGTTCACCTGTATTGACCTAGCCAACGCTTTCTTCTGCATACCTCTGGCAGAGAGTATGAGACCTATTTTTGCTTTTACAATAGGAGGGGAGAAACTACAATACACAAGACTGCCACAGGGCTTCAGTTTGTCTCCGGGGATATTTAACAAAGTACTCAGGGAACAGCTAGAGGGCGTTACATTGCCAGTGGGGGTAGTATTGATACAGTATGTAGACGACCTTCTCATCGCAGCACCTTCTGCAGCCTCTTGTTTGGAGGCCACCAGAAACCTACTGGTGCGGCTCCACGCATCAGGGTTCAAAGTCTCCAAGAAAAAGCTACAATGCACCCGTAAAGAGGTGACATTTTTGGGCAGAGTGATTTCCCCAGCAGGCACGGGCATGTCGGCAGCGCATCAGGAACACATTTTGAACCACCCGAAACCCAAAACAGTAAAAGACATGTTGTCTTTTTTGGGTCTCACGGGCTACAGCAGACACTACATCCCAGAGTATAACCCAAGAACAGCTGACTCAGAACACTGATCAATGAGAAAGGCATGCGCAATCTCACTGCCACGCTGAACTGGACACAAGCTGCAGAAGCTGCGTTCATTTCTCTCAAACAGTCCATGTCCCAAGTCACGGCTCTCGCCTCTGCATCTTATGCATTACCATTCTTTCTTGATGTTTCTGAAAATGAAAACACAGTAAATGGGATTCTTTTTCAGAAAAAGGGGGGTTGTAGGACAATATTGATGTATGTCAGTGTTACACTAGACAGAGTGGAAAACAGAGAACCTCCCTGCATGAGACATGCGGCAGGTACAGCACGTATCTTAAACAAGATTTCACACATTGTGATGAGCCATCCTTTGACAGTACTGACAACACACAGCATTGTCTCTTTTGTGAACTCAAGTGCATTCACAATGACTTCCACAAGACAGACCAGGCTGGAGAAAACTCTGACACAAGCACACATCACCTACACACATGACGGAGTTAACAGCGCAGACACCATAGGCAGCGGAGAACCCCATAGGTGTGAGGAAAGAATCATCCAGGATGTGAAGCTAAGAATAGATCTCAGAGATGGCAGAAGTGGTGGGAGTCATTGCAGCATTAGAGCTATCAAAAGGAAAAGACGTAAACATCTATACTGACTCAGCATATGTTCATGGTGTCATACATGTGGAAATGCGCCAGTGGATGAGAGCAGGATTTGTAACGTCCACAAATACCCCCATCAAACATGAGAAAGAGATCAAAAGGCTTGCAGAAGCAGTAATGTTACCTAACAAGTTAGCTTTACTTAAATGTAGAGGTCACAACACAGAAAATAACTACTTGGCTTGGGGTAACAATGCAGCAGACAAAGCAGCTAAAGAGAAGGCAGGGTATACACCATGGTATCAAATGCTTGTCTTAAAATCTGCTGACTTGCTGCCCGCAATAACAGACGAGACGCTTAAAGAAGCTCAAGAAGCGGGGTCTCCTCAAGACAAAAAACTATGGTCAAACAGGGGGGCTACCAACAAAGATGGGATATGGTACTCCCCAGATGGGAGACCAGTGATACCCCCAGAGTGGATAAGATCAATGCTTAAAGAAGCACACGGCCCAACGCATTGTGGTAAAACTCAGATGAGCAGACACCTGACTCACTGGTGGCACCCTTACCTACCTGACATGATAGCAAATCACCTAGAAGAGTGTGTAATTTGTTTAACCCATAACATCAGAGCCACAGTGAAACCACACCAGGGAAAGTTTCCTTTACCTAAGATGGCAGGAGAAGAAATCATCATTGACTACACTGACATGATTGACAAAGTAAGAGGATTCAGATATTTGTTAGTTGTAGTAGATGCATACACAGGTTGGCCAGAAGCTATCCCTTGCAGGAGAGAGGATGCAGACTCAGTGATCAAATTCCTAGTCACGCATTACATTCCATTACATGGATTTCCTAGGAAAGTGAGGTCAGACAATGGCAGCCATTTCAAGAACCATGACCTACGCGCAGTAGAACAGTCCTTAGGACTAAGACACAGTTTTGGAGCAGTTTATCATCCACAGTCTCAGGGAAAAGTGGAAAGGATGAACCAGAACTTAAAACAAAAACTCAGCAAAGCATGCGAGGAGACAGGCATGAAATGGTTAGACGCATTGCCTCTAGCTCTTATGTCAATCAGGAGCTCCATTAACAAGGGACAGGTTTCTCTCCATTTGAGCTCACTCATGGTCACCAGTTCCCAGGCCCAGGGGCCCTAAGTGTAGGAAAGGAAATAGAGGTTCTGAGTTCGAAACCATACTTCCAGCAACTTAAGGGATTAGTGGTAGATTTTTCCACCCAGGTTGCAGAGGCAAAAGGGGGACCCGAGAAACACGAAGCGAACACTGCGGAGTTCGTCTGGCTGAAAGCGATCAGACCCAAGTGGCTGAGACCCAGGTTCTCTGGACCCCATCGGGTGATGCAGAGGACATCTCACGCTGTCCGCTTGGAAGGGAAAGGAGACATCTGGTACCACTGGAATCAGTGCGCCGTGGGGAAACCTCCGGGAAGGACCCTAGACGACCTCATCACGGACGTGGTCTGCGCAGAGGAGGACCCAGACGACAACACTCCTATCACCGACCCAGACGACAACACTCCTATCACCGACCCAGATGACAACACTCCTATCACCGACCCAGACGACAACACTCCTATCACCGACCCAGAGGAGGAACGGCACTGAGGGAACGAGGCAGAGCGGGGTGGATCAACGCTTCCAGATGGCGTCTGTCTTCTCGACCGGAGGCTGGCGTGTGAAAGCTGTCATCATCCCCCTCATCCTGGGCCTGCTGTACCTGTCCAAGGTAGCCCTGCTTGATGAAGCTGGGGCCATTCCAACGACAGGTGGCGAGGGCTCTCGCCCCTCGGGGGGAGAAAGTAAGGTGCTCTTATCTAAGAGCCCAGACCCTGAGGGCAAAATCACACCAACGGGCCAATCAGTGCCTAGCGACAAAGACAGGTTGTTTCCAAGCACCACACGAACATACAGTACGATGAGAGAAAGACAAAGAGAGAGACACAGAGTGAGAAGAAGGAGGAATGCCCCTCTCTCTGCTCACGAACCACAGAACATTTCTTTTAACTGCCCAACTGCAATATGTGACTCACCAAACTGTGTTATTAAGTACCCTGTGTTTTTTAACAAGGGGGGCGACTCCACGGTGTGGAAAGCGTATCCAAGGACACAGTATCAGGAGTTCCGGGTCTCGCCACGGATGGTAAGAATAATACTCAACACCATTGCAAATATGCCCCCAGAACTGTGGTGTACCACGGCAGAACAGTTAAAATACGAGTCCCAGTGCACGACAAGGAAACCAGATTACAAAGCTCCCGATTCGGGGGTCACCGGATGTGCATTTATTGAACCAGAGCATGAAACACGTTTTCCAAAGAAGGCTTTAATCGCTCCACCTAAACTAACTAAGACCAATTCGGCAATAAGTTTAATGTTAGACTATGCACACGAACGTAATGTTAGTAACTGTTGGCTGTGCCAAAACCTGCCAGAATCCGTACATTCTCCCATGTTTAGCCCAATCCCTTTCTCAAAAACTGATTACAGTTTAGTTAGCTGGAACGACATATCATCCCGCATTGGAGATGATGCCGAGGATTGTTACACTCCATCGTACCCAATAAACTCTGAGAAACCTCTAAAATACAAGGGTTTAATCTCGCTCATTGTTGAGACAGTAAATAAAGATTACCTGCCAGAGGGCTTCAAACAGTTGACGGTCCTGAGACTAATATATGTGAAGAAATATATTAACCTAGCTTTTGAATACAGATTCCAATTAGCTCTAGCCCAGACTAATTGCTCGGTTAACTTTGCCAGTCCAATATGTACACTGCAACCACACACTCCATCTTTATTAGTTGAGGCTTTGGTAACAGTAGTGCCCTGGTTTGGCTCCAGAACAGTGGACTCAGTTGTGGTTAAAATACATGACTGTTCACAGCCATTACCCTTAGGTAAGTCCCCTACCCGTGACTGTTCTGTCTATGTTCCCCCAGTGGTGGTACATGAGTGGAAGAATGTGTCCATCTGTTTCCAAAATGAAAGAGGATCTCTTACCTCTCCAGATGTGGGACACAGCGACTGTAATACTGTAATAACGGTGCAGTTAGCCAGAACGCCCCTCCCACAGAGAGTTTACTTAGTTTGTGGGGACCGAGCCTATGGCTGTATGCCTTATGACATTTTCTATGGCACCTGTTACCTGGCCTATCTAATCCCTTTAATCCGTGAAGTAAAGGCTGATGAGATTGCAGCTATACTTCCCTCTCCACATAGGAACAGCAGGTCAATTACAAAAGGACAGCGGATGGCTAGTCTATTGTTACCATGGTACGGTATTTATGTTTCTCAGCAGGAAATTGTGGCATTGTCCAAAGTAGTGGAAAATCACTTAAATGCATCTAACACCGCCATGTTAGCCGAACATAAAGAATTACAGGAGGTTAGGACTGTAGCATTACAGAATCGTATGGCACTGGATCTTCTATTAGCCGCCCAGGGGGGCACATGCAAGGTGATTGGATCTGAGTGTTGTTCTTTCATCTCTGATGCTACTCCTGAAATAATGGACATGGCTCATGATACCGCCAGGGGGATAAAAGAGTTGCATGAAACTCATGGGTTTACCCTTGGGGATTTAACTGGAACTTTTGGATCGTGGGGTGAGTTAAATGATAAAAGATGTTATTTGGATGTTATTTTACTGTTTTCTTCTATATTTTTTGGTATGTTTATTTTTGTGCTATTGATAAACGATTTGTCTAAACACTGATGAGAGATGATTTTCTATTACGATTAGCGGTACTCAATCATTCTGATTGAAGGTTTTTTATTAACTTTGTTATTACTAAGTAATGTAATTGATGTATGGAGTTATTTACATATTTTGGTATTTCTACACGGTCATATGAAGTTGATATGTGGAGCCATTCCTGAATGTTTAAATAGTCTGAATCCCAGGTTATAATGTGAATGTCTTGGAATAGTTGGTCTCTTAAGTGTAGACCAAAAGGGGGATTTGTGAGGGAATATTTGTATGTATTCCTGCAAACTATGAAGAAGCTTAAAAAGGGAAAATGATTTGGGTAGAAAACTGTGAACTGTTTTGGGGCCTGTGAACATTTGGTTTTGTGAGGACAAAGGAAGAGGGGGAAGGTGTGGAGTTAACATACAGTCATCTCAGATCCCTGTGATAATGAAGCTAAGCCACTGGGATTGGGGAATTTAAGATGTGAGGTGTTGATAATAATTTGGGCAGCCAATCACTGGTCTGGAAGGGAGGCGCAGATAACTCCTCCTCTGGTCAGCGAGGTATTTAGACAGGAACCCCGCTGTGTGCCCTCTCTCTCACCTCTCACTGGCACACCTGATATCAGGTAACTATGGGATCCCACAGATAAACTGTATTTAATTTGTACTGTATTGATTTGTATTGCATTGTTATATTACCATTAAAGTGGATTATTGTTTAACGGTTACTTGGCAGCAGTGAATTCCTTCCTGTAAGAATAATCAGCATGTTTAGGGACGCGAGGAGATTTAAGAAAGCGGACGAGTTGTCCACCAAATCTACTAACATCCTCCAGCTGTTGCTGGAGAGGAATTGGCTTATAGCACGGTAAAAACATATGCTGCTGCCATTTCATCTTGCAACGTAGAACGTTTTCTACGGGGAGCACAGAGACTCAGACCTGTGTCACGCGCTTTAGCGCCTCAATGGGTTTTTGGCTTAGTGTTACGCGCACTGAGTAAAGCTCCATTTGAACCTTTAGATCAGGTCCCCCTGAAGTTATTGTCAGCCAAAGTAGCTCTGCTCTCGGCTCCGACATCAGCTAAAGGGTGAGTGATGTGTCGGCTCTCTCTATGGCTCCGTCATGTCTCCAGATCCAAGGAGATGGCAGCTCAGCTGTTTTGCGCCTTAAACCGGCTTTTATGCCAAAGGTGATCACAAGCTCTTTTAAATCGAGAGGGATCACTTTGGATGGCTTCTTTCCTCCTCCTCACACATCAGAGAAAGAAGCCACATCTCATCTCCTCTGTCCCGTACGTGCGCTGTCATGTTATATTGCACACACAGCCACGTTGCGCAAGTCTCAGCGCCTGTTTGTGCATTACAGAGAGCACTCAATAGGGCAGCCTCTGTCTGCACAGCGGCTGTCACACTGGTTGTGTGAGGCTGTGTCACAGGCGTATTTCTACTCTGGGGTGGATCCCCCAGAAAACATCAAAGCGCACAGCACCAGAGGAATTTCAACCTCTATGGCGTTGCATGGAGGAATGACAGTGGAAGACATTTGCAATGCTGCATCTTGGTCTTCCCCCTGTTCTTTTATACGTTTTTATTTGAGGGATGTCTCCCATTCCTCTCGGACACATTCAGTACTGCTGTTCTGTCAGATTGAGTAATGTCAGGGACTAAACGGCGTGCCCTCTCTATCGGCATTCAGAGAGCTGCCCCTTTTGCCCCTCTTTTATAGGTTTAACAAGTGGGATTTGTTTATCTCTACTTTTTTTAAACGACGGGTATTCACCTTCATTCCCTTAAAGAGAATATTCATTTGGAATAATGCTATATTTCCAGGGACTGTGATGCTCTTCTTTTTCGCATGGGTTATTAATTGAGTAGATGGGTTTTTGTGCTTCTGGTTACGGACGGACCAGTGGGGCGTGGACTACATCCTGCTTCGCCCTTAACCCAATAGCGATAGCCTTAGAGGGCGAAGCCTCATACGAAATAGACCTGAGGTTACGTACTGTAACCCAGCTTCTATGAGTATAGGCGCAGCCCTCTAAGGTTCGGGCCCCACTGGCTCCGCGAATAGCTGAAGAAAAGCTGTTTGTGTGGGAGCAGTTGGAAGGGCCATCTTCCTATTTATACGGAAGTGAGGCCGGAGGTGGGGCCCAGGTGGGCGTGGATTAAATCTGTCAGTGCTGCACACGTGCAGTGGGATTACCCAATAGCGATAGCCTTAGAGGGCTGCGCCTATACTCATAGAAGCTGGGTTACAGTACGTAACCTCAGAACTTAAATACACACAAGACTAATCACACAAACAAGACACAGGTGAGGAGGGAGGAGAAAACACAGGGGCACCAGGTGAACACAATCGGGTAATTAGGTAGGAGGGAAAACAGACAGACAGCAACAGGCAAGACAGGAGGTGAAGACTTTTCAAAATAAAACATGAAACCAATGACAGAAAAAGACAAGACAAAACACAACACAGACAGATCGTGACATCTTACCTGTTAACATATACATGTTAGGCTAACGTTGCCTTGGTTAAATAGCCTGTTGCTGTTGTTTATTGCTTTGAATTCTTTAAAACAAATATTATCTTCTTAAACTTGTATGGTAGTCAAGAACATCACATCCTAATGTTTATTGATATATTTAGAGGGAGGGGATGGGAAGGAGGGTTTCAAAATTCAGATTAGAATCATTTCTACCATTTCTTTCATTCATGGTGGTTTCAGTAATCCCATGGTAAGTGAGGACCTAAGTAATCTAAATGACTAATGTAATCTTTATGACTTTCAGAAAGGACAGGAGACCCACAGATGCCTATCAATGATTGTCAACTGACAGCACAATGAGTCAAAGGGCTAGCAGCAGCAGCATGATGATGTTACATGTGTTGTTTTAGGAACTTCCATTGTAAATAAATGGAATTCAATGCCATGCAGTTTGTCTGTGCCTTTTCCTCTGTGTTGTCCTGGCATAGTCTCCCCCATGGTTTGCTGTGCTGCCTGGGGATGCTCCAAGCGCTCAGAGAAAGGAGTACACATGTAACGTTTCCCCACTGACACAGAGAGGAGGAAAGAATGGCTGGCTCAAGTCAGCAGGAGCAATTTAACTATCACAAAAGACAACAACAGCAACAACAACATATGTGAGGTAATCATATTTTTCACAAAACGAAGACCACACCATTGGGAAGCTTAACGTCTGTTTAATCAAAAATAAGGAACAGGGAGAGGCTTGCAAAACTCTGGGAGTTGAGACTCAGGTGCAGGGTGAGGGTCTCATTGCAGGTCTTCAGGCTCCATTGAATCCCCCTGGGGTTCTTGTGCAGAGAGAGGGAGACAAAAACAGGAGAAAGGGTTAGATGCAACCTATAGGATGGGAAATTGCTGACCTATTTGAAACGTACCTTGTGTTTTCACTCTCACTTAAGTCCCTCTCCCTTTGCCATCAATCCAAAATCAGCTGAGCTGCAACATAATACAAGAGCATCACGAGGACATTATATGACTCACCCATAACTTACGTTTTTGTTTACTGTTTAGAAGTCTCAAATATGCACTCTAAATCCATATCAATAGCGATGTATCACAAAAATAGCTCTCTTCCTTATTATTGTGTAACGTTAAGTATGTTATACTAGCTTGCACTCCAAGATGGATATCCTCATTTCACCACCTCCACCCACTACAATCACACGCCCCAATGTTATATTTAACTAATATGTAACTCCCTCCACCCCGGATAAAAGCACGTTAAGAAACTCTTTTTCTCTAATTCCACAACGTTGGAAGAAATAACATTAGGAGAACGGATTAATAGGCTGTTCGTGGTTAACGTGTGTTGCTAACGTTATCCGGTATCCTAGCCTAATCTACCTACTGCTGCAGGTCTCCCTTGAAAAAGAGATCATTGATCTCATTGGGATTTTACCTGGATAAATAAAGGTTTTGAATGGTATGAATTATATGGTAATCTGTTATCTGTAAACGTTCCCTAAATCTACTGATTTAGGGATAATCCACTAACATCCTTTAATACACATGTTAATTTGACTCAGATTCTTACCTTTAAAAGCCCATCACAAACGGTTTATTATGCTGCAACTGTGCTGCTAGCCGCAGATCGTGGAACTCTCTAAAGTTCCCCGGAAGTCAGCGGCAAGCTAACTTCCGGGGAACTATTGAGGGCTCCACGATCCGCCATTGCTGTAAAAAACCTGGTCCATTGGAGTGAACGGAGATGTCGTAACTCTTCTATTATATGGCTCTGGGCCAAACCATATCAAGGAGGGTTTTGGGTTTCGTCTTAATGTAACTTCAAATGTTTATAGTTTAAAATAGCTGAAACAGGTAAAGGTATGGAAATCCTGTGATCTTAGTTTAAGACAAACTGAAAATAACTTTTTTTCCAATAAATCAGTATGGAGTTTGTTTTAAATTGCATGATTCTTTGGTTTTGGAAATGTAAAAGGATTTATATAAAAGCAGTATCCTTGAAAGTTAAAGAAAAGTAAGGAGAATAAAAAAAAACGAACTTGGTTTATTCTTTGTCTAAGTACGCCAACCTGATCTTAAGAGTGCATCAATCATGTTTAAATGATCAGGGACAGATACATTATGAAATAAATGATCAGTGAAAGCTTTGCAGGTACACCCGTATTAACATGATTCATTTTCAGATAACTGTGCAGAACAGTTCAAAAACTAGGTTTTATGAAGCGGAATTACATAATTAAAGAATAAAAAAATCTCCTAATTGATTTTTAAAATACTGTATTGAAGTGACCGACAACCTTGGAGAAGAAACTTTAATGCAGCACCTGAAAGTGAAGAATGGCTCACTGAGTGCAGAGAGAGTGATAGAGTACAGCATCAGGGATTGTCTATTAGATAACCATTTATGCCAACACAATTTAACTAATGATTTCATTTGGATGCTAAAACAGGGTGAGCCTTTGGGACGGCACACTCTCAGAGCTGGCTGGTGCTGCTTATTGTTTCACTTTTTAATGAGGCTCCCCTGAGGCATTCTCATTAAAAGAGTTTTAATTGGAGGTGATCTAAGCATGACCCATAAAGCCATAACACACTGTTACGACCTAAACTGTTGTTTTTCAACTCCAGGGGAACATAATGTAACATGATTTAAATGAACATACATCACATCATGTTTTTTTATGGCTCGGTTACCGTAGTCATCTTTTTGCATTTTTCCTGAAGCTTTATTGCAAACCTTGAAGAATGGATCAATATGATTAAGTCTTTCCTTTTCTTTTTTTTGCTTCACTGGTTGTGGCAGCGAATTAAATTGAGTTACAACAACTGCAATAGCCTGCCACTGACATAAAGAGGATAGTTTGCAGACGGTATAATTGTTCTCCTTGGCTGAATACAGGCAATGTTGCATTGAAGCAATCTTACAAAGGTATACACAGCACCACTTGTCACATACAGTGGTTAGCTATATTAGTATTTTGGGTCATCAAATCTATATTTAGGAAAGTGCAAAAACCAGGTTGTTATTTTACATTAACATCCTAAACCCTTACCACCATTTTGTCACTTTGTGGAATAAACTCTGCTCGAGTCTTTGGAGCTCTACTTTCACGTTATTTGTCTGGACTCAGGTCAGATTGGCATTGCAATGACGCCCTCTTGCCTCATGTCTTTTGGCCACTTTTAACACCGCAAACAAGTGGTATAACAATACAAGATTGCAAGGGTGTTCAATTCAGGAATGTCTTTGAAAAACAATACATGTTAGGGCCATTATTTTTAATGTGTAAAAATGGCCAAATATTTTTTACTCATCATGACCTCTGTAGTCGAGAGTATAAAAGACTACAATTCCCACGGCGCCGGCCTCTTAAGAGACACAGATATGAGCGAGAGACGCCGTTGAGGCACAGTTTTAACCGTTAGGTTGTATTAGCCGACACAAAGTGAAGAAAAAAAGACGATCTTAGTTGTTTTTATTTTATTTATTATTTGTTTACCTCTTTTGTTTTGATGTGTTTGACTAATGTAAAGGCCTATATTCTTTGTTGAATATGTGTGAACACATTATTGGAAGCCAAACAAGTCCTCACAGCTGTAAGTTTAAAAAATAAAGGTAGGATAATGCGTAAGAACTGTCTGTTTAAGGTGTCTAGCAGAGGTGGGAGTAAGTCCTACATGCGCAAGTCTTGACCTCAGGGGCGCCGTAAGGGGGTGAAAAGTTAGGACGATTCTAAGGGCCCGTGACTGACAGGGGCCCCAAAATGTTCAGAACATTAAGAAAAAATATGTAAGTAACCTTTAATCAATCCCAATAATCAACATTAATAGAACGTTATATTGATAAATAACTCACTAAACTTACGATTCATTTAACTTATTTTCTTCCAAAAGTTAATTACCCAAAGCCTCTGTACACCCCCTTCTATTTACGTGTAATGGTTTGGTCCTGCCTCCAAACGAGGTGCGGCACCGGCACTTGCAGAGAGTGAAAGCATGTGAGGAGGGATGCTAGTACTTAGCATACATCATAGATATATATAAACACTAGATGGCTCATGGGAGATTTTCCAGCGTAGCTGACCGGCCGTCATCTTGCTACAGTCAACAGTTACTCTGATTCGCGTTATGGTAGCTGTTGTAAGGTGAGTGATCTGCACAAAAATACTCTTAACTCGCTGAAATCTTGACTGATTTAAAAACGGTTTGGTTTATTATAAACATTATTAGCATGGCTATGATACAGGATGCTTGGACATGTTGAAATTGCAGCTTTTCTTTGCGTATGTGGTTGTATTTATTAGCTGGCTAATAACAAGAGGCTGTGAGTGAGACCAAGTATTACAAAGTTCACCCAGCAACTTTACACCAGTGGGAGAGGCAGAACTGCTCTTTCTTTTCAACATAACTTAAGTTACACATGATTTCTTCCAAGTGGTTTGGCTTGTTAAAAACATCTTACATTATGATACAGGAATTTGCTGGCTTTGTGTTTACAGAAGTACCTGACTATGCCGGACTTTTGTGCAGCCTACGGATGCTCCAATCACCGCTGTCTGCAAACAAGAACCCGTGGGATCACCACATATGTTTATGTTTGCTCAGTCTAATAAACCCATAACATGGTTGTGAAAGAATACCAAAGCTGAGGCTGGACGATGATTGATTGTTGGTGTGCTATGTGTCACCATGTGTCTTATTGGTTTTGTGTTATCCTGTATTTTATTGTGTGCAGCTGGTCCTTATCTCCAAGACACATTTAAAACAAATAACCTTGAACCTTGAAGCCCCGTCTCTCCCCACCTGCTTCCTACATCCCCTCCACACCACACCAAGTTGTTCTTATTAATAATAATAATACATTTATGTTGGGGGGCCGCCTTTCATAACACCCAAGGACACCTTACAGGGGCATAGGGGCAATATAGGGAACAATTTAAACAGTGGATTTTGTGATATATCAGCCGGGGTGAGACAAGACAAACCACAAATGGACTACAGAAGGACACATGGTACAGTTTATATTATTCTTGGTCTTTTTTCAATAACATATTTCAAAGGTTCTGGATTTGTTTACAAATCTAGAAACTAAATACAAAACTAGGATGATATGAAGATCTCATGTCAAACATAATTGTGATAAATTAGACGGAACTGGCCTGTCTGTGAGCACATTTTATGTTGGTTTGGTTCTTCTGATAAAGGTGTGAATATCTAAATAATATACCAACATATGCTATTGTCATTAGTCCCTGTTCTTCAAGCTACGGCATTGCTAAATTAACAACTCTTGGCTTACAGAGTGGTAACATGAGACCGATTTTTATATATAAAATATAAATGTATTTTAATTTTATAATTTATTTTAAATATTAACAATATAATAAAATAAATGGAAATATATACACCGGCAAATATTTAATATAAATACCTTGTGTGTGTGTATAGCTATTGCTTTATCTCATTAATGTTATTTTCATATGAAAGTCCATGATTATAAGTATGCAGTATCATAACTACATCTTTGATGTTTATAAAAAACCAAACCGGTTGAAAATTGAGCAAGCTATGGTTATTTAAATAGTAAACCATAATGTTATGAATGAGAGCACTGCCTGTAGCAAGATGGCGGCCAAGTGGCAACGTCGGTCTCCATTGGCCAGCAGCGCGGGTGAGTCATCTAGTGTTTATATATCTATGGCATACATACTGTGGTGTACCATGTTTCAACGACCAACAAAGTCAGGCTCTAAGAAAAGAAGAGAAAGGAGAGAAAGACAAGAGAGAGGGACTAAAGGGCGACAGTATGTCACCCAGTTTTTCACAAGAAAAGGTGGGTGTGGTCCATGAGTGATGGAAATTAGTCTGTTAGCTAATGTTTTTTTGTTTACTAAGCTGACATTAAGTACTGTTAATATCTTTACAGCAAATTCACTGCTCTTTTAGCTGACATTTAAAGGTATGGTAGGTAATTCACTTCAGAAACACTTTTTGTTATATTCCATGCAATGCTCTTAACATCCCGATAGCAATGAATATATGAAATGCTTTGACAATAAATACATACAAAAAATTCATCTGTGGAAGCCGTGGCGCTGTAAAAAGCACCACCGAGCCGGCCCGGCTAAAGTAACTGGATGGCCTACCTGCCTGTCAGCCTTCCATCTGTGCACAAACTTATCTCGTGCCCTCATTGGTCATAATTTAAATTATACATTTCAAACACAGTATTTTCCCACATAGCCAATGATCTATATAAAACAAAAAACTGCTTTTAGTCTATTTAGGATGATGGACAGTTTGAAGCATTGAGTGATCAGTCTGTAAACAAAATGTTAATCACCGACATTTTGGTTATGATATTAATACTAATGTTATTATATTAAAGCAGGGGTGGGGAACCTCTGGCCCCCGGGCCTTATACGGACCGCTAGACCATTTGGTACGGCCCTCGAGGTAATTTATAAACAACGTGGCCTGTGCCTGGTGGTGGGGCCCAATGTGATATATTTTCATGGGGCCCAAAATCCCTGGCGGCGCCCCTGCTTGACCTGCAAGTCTCAAGTCACTGTGGTGAGAGTCAAGCAAATCAAGTCATTGCTCAGGTCAAGTCAAGTCATACAAAATGCTGATGAATAAGCCCAGTTTCCGCATTTAAATCAGTTATTTCAGAACGCTGCTGCTCGAGTCCTCACTGACACTAGAAAAGTGGATCACATCACTCCGGTTCTGAGATCATTACACTGGCTTCCAGTCTGCCAAATAATTGATTTTAAAATAATACTGCTAGTTTTTAAATCACTAAATGGCTTAGGACCGAGGTATATAGACGACCTACTCCATCACTATGAAGCATCCAGGAGTCTCAGGTCTTCTGGGTCGGGTCTGCTCTCTGTTCCGAGAATAACCACGAAACATGGAAAAGCAGCTTTTAGCTATTATGCCCCAACAATCTGGAACAATCTGCCTAAATCGTGCACGTCCGCCGAAACACTTCCGATTTTCGAATCCAGACTAAAAACGCATCTATTTGCCGCTGCTTTTAATTTAAAGGGATAGTGGAAATTGAACCCCAAATAGTTTTAACTTATATACAAACATAATTACGTACCAAAACAATCACACCTGATTAAAAAAAGATAATAATTGCCTTACGCATGTTAGAAGCACTTTATTGCAGCTTCCCCGAACTTTTTTAGAAACGAAATGATCGATTCAGCCAAACCGGAAGTGAGGAAAACTCAGGAAGACGAAACGATAACAAACCATGGCGTCTATGCAGAATGAACGTGGAAGGGCAAATATACCAGACAAAGAAGAAGGATTGTACGAGGTATCCAGTGATGATAGCGAGTCAGAAACATCCTCTCGGCTTTCCTGCGAAAATGTAGTTTTAGGAACTGAATCTGAATCCGGTTCAGTAAGCGACGATGGTGAGAATATTGAGCCAGACGATGGACCATTACGTCCTTATTTGTTCGAGCCCGAGGTGATGGAGTTAGTTCACGGCATGGGCAATGGCGAGGATGACCAGGACCAGGCGCCACCCCTACGCACAAATAATCTTGAATGGTAGGTCCCTAAGCATAGCTCACGCTAGGCGCTATATTATGAATTGCAAAAGTTGGCATGCATGCACTGTAGGCCTATGGCTATGCCCGAGGATGACTGCATGTAGGGTACATTTCATAACATACCAGGGTCAGGTTCAAATAAATTATCTTGTCACATTTATTATTGTATATGTAACAGCCTTATGGGCATTAATTACATGAATACATTTAAATGAATTGTATACTAGCATGATATACAGCTAGAGCCAATCGGTCTTTTGACATAGTAGAAATATAGAAATAGAAATATATTGCTTTTAAAATCGTTCTGTGTGACACGAAAAAAAGGGGACAATCGTGTTGGTGAACACGAATCAATAGATTAAATGTCGTGACTATAACACGAAATTCCGTGAGACTGGGTTGACGCATCAGATATCATGGCCCTCCCGCTGCAAGCCATCTGAGGGTTCGGTGGATTCGCCATATCTTTCCGGAGTTGCGACCTCTGCTGGGCCCGCTGGCAGCTCCTCCTGCCCGGCTGACTGCTCCCGGCCCCCGCACATCTTCGTCCGCTAAAACGCACTACACCTTCGGCCAGCCCGGAGAGAAAACTTTGCATGGCTTTGCCAAACGCTAGGTCAATAACAAACGAGACGTTCCTGTTAAATGACTTCTTCACCTCTCGTGATCTGGATTTGAAGTTCCTGACGGAGACCTGTGTCCATGTTGGCGAGTATATACCGTTTTCTGAACTTCTTTCTCCTGGCTGTAATTTATTCAGGTCCCCCCATGCCACCGGCCGTGGTGGGGGCATAGCATTAGTGTTTAGAGCTAGTCTCCAATGCCGATTGATTCACCCTGTAACTACACTGAACAAAAATATAAATGCAACACTTTTGTTTTTGCTCCCATTTTTCACGAGATGAACTCAAAGATCTAAAACATTTTCTATATTCACAAAATAACCATTTCTCTCAAATATTGTTCACAAATCTGAAAAGATCTGTGATAGTGAGCACTTCTCCTTTGCCGAGATAATCCATCCCACCTCACAGGTGTGGCATATCAAGATACTGATTAGACAGCATGATTATTGCACAGGTGTGCCTTAGGTTGGCCACTATAAAAGGCCACTCTGAAACATTGGGTTACGTATTATAACCCTTGGAATGTTAGCACAGGCGGAGCCCTCTACTGGACTCTATGGGTACTACCTTACCCTGCGAGCATTCTCCCACTGAGACTTCTATAGACGTAGCCGGCCTTGGGCGGGCCTACCTGAATGCGTGCGCATCACACCGTATAAAAGGAGGCCTCGCCTCCTGACTATCATCCTACACCTCTCTTCAGCGAGCGGAATAGGACAGACAGTGCCCTGAGTAGAGGGCTCCGCCTGTGCTAATATGACAAGGGTTACAATACGTAACCCAACGTTATATCTCTCACAGGCTCTGCCCTCTACTGGACTCTATGGGTACAGTGGGTGGAGCCCCGATGTATACGCGCACTGTCGTCCAACAAAAACATTCCACCCTACTGGCCCTGACCGGCTTTTCTGGTCAGCAGCTGCTGCCCCACATTCTCCTTTAACCCGGTTGTGACCGAGGAGAAATATGGGCTGTGGCTGACAGAGCACACCCCGCTGCCCTTACCTCGCAGACAGTGTGCTCAAAAAACAGTGCCGGTGGACCCCCCCCCACCCATAGACGGATGGGGAGAGCCCCCTCGGCCCCGAATGGGCTTACTACACGCCTGCCTCCCTGAATCCCTAAGGATCGCAGGGAGAGCGTCAGTGCCCATGCCCCACACTCAGACATCGACCCCGTGCAGAGTGTGTGTGGACTAAAGTGTGGAGGGCTACCCCCATCCCTGTAAGGGCCCAGTGCACCCCTCGCCCATCCTGGGACCCTCAGAGGGCCCGGGAAAGGCGACAGCGCATCACGTCCGGGGAGAGGGTCAGATGCCAACTGACCCACAACCCCCCCCCCCTACAAATCCTGTGTTGCCCCAGCAAGCACAGACGAGGAGAAATAGCCAGACATGTCCAAGAGATAAAACCTTATGAAGGGGCCTGGCGTCGACCAAGACGCCGCTGTGCATATATCCTCCACACTCACACCGTTGAATAAGGCTGTTGACACAGCCACAGCCCGTGTGGAGTGCGCACGAGCCCCCGTGGGGCAGGCTCTCCCTGCCTGTCCGTAGGCATGTGCAATGCGCTCGCAGAGCCAGCCTCCCTGTATAGCATAGCTGTTCGGTGCGTCTAAGGGCAGCCGTGCACTCCACATAACATGCTAGCGCACGCACCGGGCAATGGAGCGCCCACCTATAGCCCTCTTCAGGCAGGTCCCTCCCCATCCTGTTCTGGATGCGTCCGTAAACACCGATGTAGGAGGTCATCCGTCCCAGTGGAGACTCCCTCCGGAGGTGATCCGGGGACCCCCAAAACCGGAGGTTGCCCTCCACTGAGGGAGGGGATGGTCATCAGCCGCCGTTTGTGCCTCTTGGGATCCAAACGCAGTCTGGAGAACCACCTCTGCAGGCGGCGCATATGCAGTAACCCCAGCGGGACCACAATATGAGCAGCCACCATGAGACTCAAAGTCTGCATGACAGTTAAAGTTGTCACTGTCGCCCCCTGTCGCAGCCTGTGAACCGCCCGGACCAACGCATGTTGGTGAGGTATGGGGGTGCTCTTTTTTCAATTGATCGCAAAGCCTAATTTGGTTAAGTGTGTGATCAATTGTGCTGTGCAAAGCATTGCCTGTTCCCGGGACCCAGCCATGACTATGAGGTCGTCTAAGAAAACTCTCATGCCGTGGGCGCGCAGCTGAATGTGCATGGGGATAGGGAATAGCCGAACGGCAGCCTGTTGTACTCGTAGGCTATCCCCTGGAAGGCAAAACGCAGACACTTTCTGTGCTCTGGAGCAATTTATACATGAAAGTATGCGTCTTTCAGGTCGATGGTGGTGAACCAATCGCCTGGCTGCACAAGCCCCAGTAACTTTTACATAGTTAACATACGGAATTTCCTGCAGGAAATGTGGTGATTCAGGCCGCAGAGATCTAGAATAGGTCTGAATTCCCCTGTCCTCCTGAGAACCAGGAAGTACATGGAATAAATACCCTTTTCTCTGTGCTGAGGGTGCACAACAGACACAGCCTGTTTCTGCACCATAGCCTGAATCTCTGCTGAGAGGAAACAGATCTCCTCCCGGGAAGACAGATTTCCTCTTGCATGCCCATAAAAGGAGGTGGGTGTGGGACACCCACAAGACAGTGGCCCATGTGATACAGTGGTACAGTGTATAGACATGTGGGACGCTGCAAAACTGGAGTAAATAGCCCCGTTTCAGCGTCCTCCTGTCCCTCCACCTTGTTAGCACACAGCTGAGTTTCCATTCCCCAGAACATTGTGTTAATGGACAAGCCGTGGGGCCGCAGCTATAAAGCTGTGATACTCTCTGGTGACCAGTTCCGCCGCAAAAACTCCCTGCGAAGAGAATATTTGCCCATGGAGGGTTGATACAGAAAGGGCCGATTATTTGCTGAGGACCCTGAACGCACTGCTGCACGCTCTTGTGTGGGGGCGCGTGCGCACCACCCTAACGGCCCCTACACACGGCGGCGTGCGTTCCCGCTTCAACGCTTCTGCCCATTCACTTTGAATGGGGTGACGTCACGATTCGCCGAACTGCATTGTGGGAGCAAAGCGTAGATTCTCTCGCGGTGCTCGCTGCAAAAGTAGAGCAATGTTCTACTTTTGCCGCCTCGACGGAGGCGTCAGCCAATCAAATCCCGCGAATGCAAATCTGACAGTGCAAGAGCTAGCCAATCAAACCGTGTGTATGTTGGGAGAGCCAGACCGCAGTAATTTCCCATGTCCAAAAATGGAAGACAAAATTATCGTGGCGGTAGGGAATCACCCGGTACTCTATGACCAGTCCCTCTTTACCTACAGGGATACAAACCGGAGGAGCCAGGCATGGAGGGAGGTGGCAGAGACAGTGGGTGAAAGTGGTAGGTTTTCGCCTGTTTGGGGAGTTTATATCCAGTGTACTTCGTTTGAATGGACAGCTAGCAAGCATAGACAGTATATTTAGCCAGCATGGATGTAGCATGAATGTTGCATAAAATAGCACCATAGACATTAATGTCTACATGTTCATAATATAAAGTGTGACATTTAAAACCTTGTATGCAATTAACAGGGATTTGGTTTTCATTAATGGAGGAACAATTTAGTAAATTCTTCAAGTAATTAACATTATTATTTCATTTCATTAGAGGAAGTATGCAGGACAAAATGGAAGTCACTGAGGGACAGATTCAGGAAGGAGAAAGCCAAGGAGAAAGAGGCAAAGAGAAGCGGGGCAGGGTCGTCCGGGGGATATAAGCCCTGGCGTTTCACGGCAGTGATGGGGTTTTTAACCCCATTTATCATTGACCGTGAGACGTCCAGCAATGTCCCCCGGCAAACCCTGCCTCCATCCAACCTGGTGCCAGAGGCAGAAAGCCAGCTAGAAAGCCTGCCAGAAAGCCTGCCAAGTGTCAGCCAGCCGGCCGACAGTCAAGAGCCGAGGCAAGGGAGACAGGACAGGAGGAGAGGTGATTGTTGAGGACCGGGACCGGGGAAAGAGGAGAAGGGGAAGGGAGATGTCCTCCTTCGAGAAAGGCTTGATGTCAGCCATCAGTCCTCTGTTTGTGCCACCACCTCAACCTCATCCTCCACCACCCCCACCAGTAGTGGTGGAGGATGAGGATGAGTTTTCAGGAGCCTCTTACCTGGCATGCGAAGGCTGTCCATTGCAAAGAGGACAAGAGTCCGATTTCAAATATACACATACATTTTTGAGGCAGAGCAGGAGATGGAAAATAACTGATTTTTGCAATTCACACACATACTACACTACACTACATGTTTTACACTTATCCAATCATCACACACTTACACAAATAAAAGTTATTTTAAAAGTATGTTATGACTGTACTGTGTCTTCACTTGTTCATGTGGTTTGTCAGTTGCAACATACCAGAAGCTTCATGTATGTCGATATATAACGACCTTGGGTCCCTTGAAAGGCGCTATATAAATATCATTTATTATTATTATTATTATAATGTGCTGTCTTCTGTACAATTGTCCATTTGAAAACCTATTGAAATTATGAGTGGTTTATCAGTAAAAAACAGGGCTGAAGGAAAAAGGTTGTTATCATAATATCAATTCAAGAAACATGTTTATAAGGAATGTTTTATTTTGAAATGGCTCATTTGGAATATTTGCTTTTTAAAGAAAATATGGGTAGCTCTTAAAAGAGCTTTTGGTTTGGAGGCTCTTAAAAGAGCCGTGGTGAGTGGTGACCCTACACCACTTTATGCTGCCATGGCACTGCACCCTCCTCATTGAAATAGGAGCAGAAGTTCTCCCGCAGTTGGAGCGATCTGCGTGTGGCGTTGTTGGAGCCCATCCTCGGTGCATCACACAGGGTTGGAGTATCTGGAGCTTCATCCATGGACTCCTCGACAGGTGTGCGTGATTTCCTTCCTATCGTCTTCCTGCGGAGGAAGTTGTGCAACACACAGGCGGCCTTCACACACAACTCTGTTACCTCCGGGCTGGTGGTGATGGCACGCCTGAACATTCTCCACCGAGATGAGAGGATGCCAAACGCACATTCAACCACCAACCTGGCCCGGCTGAGGCGGTAGTTGTACATCCTCCTCTCGCGTGTGATCTGGCGTCCAGGGAATGGACGCAGCAGGTTGTCCAGCAGCGGAAAAGCCTCATCTCCAACGAAGACATGGGGGAGAAGGCCGAGCCGCTCTGCTCCTGGGATGATGGTGTCAGGTGGTAGCTGCAGACTGCCATCTCTGAGGCTCTCTCCAAAAGCGGAATTCCTCAGGCTCCCACTGTCGCTGCTCCTTCCAAATCCTCCGACATCCACTACCCTGAAGAGGTACTGGGCATCCACGACAGCCAGCAGTACCAAGGAGTGGGTGAACTTATAATTGAAGTAGACCCAGAATTTGCCGGAGCCTGGATCACCACGTGCTTCCCATCAATGGCACCAACGCAATTTGGAAAGTTCCAGCGCTCCTGAAACTCAGCAGCGATGGCTCTCCAGTCCTCCGCCTGTGGTACCGGCATGGTCTCCTCAACCAGCGCGGTCCAGATGGCACCCGCAACCTCCCTGACGATGACAGCCACTGTTATATGACCAACCCTATAGCTGAATGCTATTGTCCTGTATGAGTCACCGGTTGCCAGGTACCTGAGAAAAAAGTAATATACATGATTTAAAAAATAAAACAATTTCAGACCCCACACACACACACACACCCAAACACGCACACACACACACCCCACAAACACACACACACACACACACACGCACACAGACCCCACACACACACACACACACACACACACACACACACACACACACACACACACACACCCCCCACAAACACACACACACACACACACACACACACACACACACACACACACACACACACTGTCTTTGTTATCAGGGTACCCACTTTGCCGAGCAACTCGTCGAAATGGCCTTTGCTCATTCTGAAGTACTGGTAAAACAGTTCGTCATCCAGACGGAACTCTTGGACCAGAACGTGGTATTCTCCCCGTTGCAGACGTTTTCGGAGTATCGGATGTACCCAACAGCGACGCACACGTCGCCTCCCGAGATACAATGCATATACCAATGCTACCCTTGCTACCAAACCGGCATCCATTTTGGCTAGAGTGGATAGAAGAACCGGGCTTTTTTGCTTTGTATATCCGGGGCGGGACATTCATGTGATTGGTTGTTGGTCGCGTTGTTCGTAAAAAATCCCCAAGCTGCAGACACGCCCACCGCCAAGCGGTAACGGACGCCGCCGTGTGTAGGGGCCGTAATGCTGTTCTCACCACTACGGTAAACAGCATTAATCAGAGTCTTTATAGGCGTAGTCTGTTTTACTAAGGTCCCTGAACGCACCGCCACGCGCTCTTGTGTGAGTGCGGGCTCCGCCATAATGCAGCCTTTAAAGAGCCTGTGACAGCATCCCAACAACTGTTGTGCCATGAAATATTGGGCTACTAGTCATCTCGAACCGCCAATTTCAAAAAGAAAAAGCGATACCGTTCCGTTAAATATCAATAATTTCGAACATTGCGGGGAAATTCCTTCGACTCATTTTGAAGTTTTGGGGGAAGCCGGAAGTGACGTCAATGCGGAAACGCTTCACTGTGCGGCGAGAGAGCCAAACACGGACAAAGTGTGTTGTCAGGCGTAGAAATGGTGAATTACTGAGTTTAGGCACGTTAATAACGTTTTAATGAAGTTGACTACAGTATATTCATATGTGTCAGTGCTTTCATGTCAATTCGGCGACATAAACATAAATGATCGTGGTGAAGATGATGATTACATTAGGATTACAAATCGGTAGTGAGAGCTACTGAATTTCCTCCCGTCGGATGTGATTTAAAAACAAATCGATTATTTTTGTAGTTGTAAACTCAAGTGGACGAAACTACATTTATTAGTGCTTTCATGTCAATGCGGCGAACATATGATACATTAAATGATCGTGAGGATGATGATTAAAAATTGTTTGTTTGTGCCGGTCTGCATTTCCTGATGAGAAAACAAACCGATGCTTTTTGTAGTTGTAGTACACCAACATGGATTAAACGTGTGGTTTTTTTACCACAATGTTGGGGAAATTAATGGATAAAATGCACGGATTATTATTATTCCCACTCCGATCGGGACACTGGGTCCACCGTTTCCCCGCAGCGAGGCTCCCCCCGTTGACAGTTTACGTGGGCTGGGTGCAGTGGCGGACTGGCCATCGGGACGAATCTTGTGTGTTAGTTTGTTTGTTACTCAAACATATCCAGGGTCTGTTGAACTGGCTTCGTAGCACAGGGCACAGGTGGCTAGCAGCGCTAAGGTCAAAGACACAGACATTATACATTATATTTGTATTTTACCAGGATGCAGTGACACAAATATTTACATATTTACATTTACTATCTACAGCACCCGCCGCCCCTGACATCCCCCACTCCCCCCGTTGACAATTTACTAGCGGTACCGAAGTGGGCCGGTCGAGAGTCCCGGGATGATTTTTAGTCCCATTCCACCACTGGCTACATGACCGTATGTTCGCCCATATTGACGCACCTCATTCCTAAACTTCTAACAGATACAACATAAACCGATCCTTCAGCCTCATATGAGCTCTCAGATACGTTCAAAATTAAACTGTCATCGCCCCTGCGAAATGGAGTTCATGACTTTATGAGCTGTTCATGAGCACTCATGAAACATTCATGAACAACTCATTATATGTTCACTTGTCATGTTCATGAACCAACATTCTTAAAATGCTCATGAACCATTTTAAAGAGCAGTTCATGACATTTTTATGAACATTGTTCATTCATATAAAGTTCCTGTTTTACTCATGACAGACTTTTATGAGCAATTTATGAACTTTTCATGATCCAGCCAATCACAACATTATAATTAAAACCCCAAAAAGTGTGCATGAGCATTTCATGAACTTTTCATGACTATGAGCATTTCATGAATTTTGGATGATTGTGGCAAGTTCAGAATATTTTTGAATATTCATGAGAATTTTATGAACTTTTGATGATCAGTGTGATGATTTTAAAGACCTCTTGAATATTCATCTACTATTTGAACATTTCTTTATTTTTTAAAACTTTTAATCTTAAAACAAAACAATAGTGAATTTGAAACTGAACATTATCTGTATTTATTTTGGTGACATTCATATCATTTTATGGCTTATCTGTACTGTTTGAGAAGCAGTATGAGTAAGTAGCGCCAAGGTGGAACCTTTGGCAGGTGAGCGGTGACATCTGGGTTATCTTAGGGGGGACACTTCCGCCCCTCCTCAGAAGCAATCCAGACGATCAACCGGATCCTGTGTATAATTATTGCTGCTTACTTTTCTCTTTTCTACAGGTCAGTACATGATGAAAATGATCGATGTTAACTTGTGTGAATTAGATATGATGTTGGAGATGTTTAGGAGAGTTTTGAGCATGTTTGACATAGTAACGGTATTTTAAAAATACTAAACTGTCGGCAACAATAGATGCCATTTTCGCGGGCTTCAGCCGCGCCTGGGTAAATGTGACCTGAGCGAAGGCTCGCAGGCAGGTTAGCTGCTGAGCACGGGTAATATGTTTTGTTTATCTGAGTGAAGTCTTGCAGGCACATTGCCTTGTTTTTTGTTTATTAACATTGACAGTGTATTTTTGTGATCTCCATAATATGTTATATTTGGTGAAGATAGATATATTGATAGAAAGTATTATTTGATAGCATTATGTGTTTATAGATAACAACCTGTCCTTCACTGCAAACATAGCTGCTACAACCCGCTGCTGCAGATACACGCTTTACAACATCAGGAGGATGCGTCCCCAGCTGACCCAGAAAGCGACGCAGGTTCTGGTCCAGGCTCTCGTCATCTCACGCCTAGACTACTGCAACTCCCTCCTGGCTGGTCTACCTGCATGTGCCATCCGACCTCTGCAGCTCATCCAGAATGCAGCGGCTCGCCTGGTCTTCAACCTTCCTAAATTCTCCCACAACACTCCGCTCCTCCGCTCCCTCCACTGGCTTCCGGTAACTGCTAGAATCCACTTCAAGACAATGGTACTTGCGTACCATGCTGCGAATGGATCTGGCCCTTCCTACATCCAGGACATGGTTAAACCGTACACCCCAGCACGTGCACTCCGCTCTGCATCAGCCAAACGGCTCGCTGCACCCTCGCTGCGAAGGGGACCCAAGTTCCCATCAGCAAAAACACGTGGGTTTGCTATCCTGGCTCCAAAATGGTGGAATGAGCTCCCCATTGACATCAGGACAGCAGATAGCTTACACACCTTCCAGACTGAAAACTCATCTCTTTCGACTCCACTTCGAGCGATAGAACTATTAACAAAGCACTTATATACTAATAAAGGGCTGGCTTACCTAAAGCCAGTTGAGTAGCACTTGAAATGTTGTTGCTCTATGAAACCTGATGTACTTTATGATTCTGTTTTCTTCAAGTTTGTATTTTGTTGGTCGAACGCACTTATTGTAAGTCGCTTTGGATAAAAGCGTCAGCTAAATGCAATGTGATGTAATAATTTATATTGACTATGTTGAATTTCTCCTTGAGATACAGTAATTGACTGTGACAGACGGATAACTTAAATGGAGAAATGTGATGTTTGTAAAGTACAGCTATTTGAATGTAACTGTGTACTTTGAATTTTGAATAAGAAATTTTTTTGTGCAGCTGAGTATCAAGAACTGTGCTTCAAATAGTGATAGGATTAATTGTAGCGCTCCACCTGTATACATGTATGTTAATTTGAGTAAAGTTCCATTGTGATTGACATAATTGTTGTTTTCTATGGTTGCCAATTGACCCACAGTCAATGGTTCATGAACAGTTCATGTACATGAACAGTTCATGAACAGTTCATAGCCAGCCATTGAATTATATTCAGTGACTTGGTATGAACTGTTCATGAAGTTGTTATGAACAGTTCTTGGTTGAAAACTGAATATCCCTACACACTCACTGAAAACTCCATTTCATGAATTGTTCAAGAACCTTCCTAAAACCATATTCCATGAATTGTTCATGAACCATTCCAGCACAGGAGTTTCATGAGTAGTTCATGAACTGCCCTAGTGCCATTTAATGTTCATGACCATTTCATGAACAGTTCATCAACTTTGTTATGAGCTGTTCATGAATATGGTTCACTGATATTCCATGAACTTTTCATGACAAGTTCATGAACAGTTCACTATCATCTCACTGGGGTGCTGTCTGAGCTTGCTGCTGTGTGCGCCATCGTGCGTTTACATGCAGATGCTGGGATCCTGGACGGTGCAGCTGGAGCGCTGTGCCCGCAATGACGTCACACATCATTTGGCGGGACTTGAAGAATCCCAGAGAAGATCCAGAAAATGGTCAACATTGAAGGCAGATTAATGGTTATCAAAGTACAAATATCCAAAATCAGTTCAGTCACGGTTTTCAAGGGGACAATATTTACTCAAATTGATGGGTTTGGATGATGGGGGAAACTCGTGTCACAGGCTCTTTAACGCTACGGGTAAACTGCATTGGAGTCTTTGCTCTAGGCGTAGTGTGTTCTCTGACAGCAATACGCCGGCCATAATGTCCCTGTACCCTAAAGCAAACAGATATTGTTCTAAACTGTATTAAAGTAAATAGGTATTATCTTGAACTGTATTGAAGTGAACATGTATTATTTGGGACTGTTTTAAAGTACTCCTATATATATATAAACCTTCTTACATACACTTTCCCAGACACCCTGACACACACACAATACACTCCCTGACCAAGATATTAACACACACACACATACACTTTCCCAGACACACAATACACTCCCTGACCAAGATATCAACACACACACACACACACACACACACACACACACACACACACACACACACACACACACACACACACACACACACACACACACACACATCCTTTTCAAGGTTCTTTTTGGGGCCAATATAATCTCAAGCACCAATATATCTGTGTACAATGTTTGATACTAATATATCTGTGTACAATGTTTGATACTAATATATCTGTGTACAATGTTTGATTGTTTGAGAAAGAATAGTTTGTGTGAAACCTTCCCTGGGAAATTAAAGGAGTACAGTCCGGTGGAAGATAAGCAGTGACTCTCCGCCCCAAAAATGTCCATATATACTATTGTTTATTCATGCACGGTGCCCCCTGTTGCTGACTGGCTGGTCCCGATACCTGTATCGCACGGCAGTGGAGCGGGGAGCCCGGAGTGCTCTGTTACAGGGCACTTTGTATTTTCGTATTGTGTCTTTTTACCATTAAAATCAGATTATTGTTATAACTTTTATGCCGGTGTTTTGAACTCCTTTTCTTATTAATCTGACCAGGCTCATCTAACGGACGGCGCGGAGCAGAGCTGGGCTTTAAGCCACCACTACTGTGTTTGCTCCTACAACCCGCATAGCGCTCTGCTTTAGATAGCACTCCCTGCGGTTCATCCCTCCCATCTGCGCATGCCCACTAGCCACCTCCTTTACAGGAGCTACAGCTGGGGCAGTGAATGGGGAATTTGTACGGTTAACATTGTGTGTAAGTGTAGCCTTTGTGGAAACAAAATACACTTAGATTTGGATACAGATCAACCTCATTCTTATTAGAAAACGTAGTGATCTGTGCATTATACAGGGAGGAGGCGGGATTCGCCCCCTCGTCCAGGGCGAAGAGATTTTCTCCCCCCGCCAGTCAGATCCGTAAAGACGGAAAGCCCGTCCCCGTGAGTGCCGGCACGCCGGTTCCACGGGGTGAGCCGAAGAGGTGGAGGGCCCCGGGACATTATGGGGAAAAGTGGAATTGTGGAGAGAAAGACTCTTACTCTGGGATAAATGCAATAGTCTTTACTGAATGCATTTTTCCCACACACACACACACCTCACTCCAGAACTAGAGTTTACAAATGTAAACCACCGTTCTCCTGCGGGGGTCCCTGAACGCACCGCGGCCACTCTCACGAGGGCCGCGCGCCCACGTATTAACGCTGTATTACCCATTGCAACGGTGAAATGCATTAATCGGAGCTATTATACCAGGCAAGGTGTGTTTTCTGACAACAGCACGCCGGCAATAGCGTCTCTTGAACCCGCACAGTGCTTTGACAACACTCGGTTTATTCCACTCACCTGCTGGCTCCCTATGGGGCGGGGAGTGTAGGACAGTGTTTCTTCCTCTGGGGATGGGCAAGAAGCAGCCACGCTGCGACTACTCCTCATCCCGTGAGCAAGGAGATCAATCCAAAGAGCCCTTCCGTAAACACGGGGGCGCCCAGGAGATCAACACAGTCCTCTTTGGAAAGTGCCACGCGGCGTGATATCCCAGGGACATCACACAGCGGGCAGCGGCCTGTGATGAAGTAGGGTCGACCCTATATCATGTGAAGCCACCCGGGGGAACCGGTTCCCCCGGGTGGCTTCACATGATATAGGGTCGACCCTATAGGGTCGCCTGGGGCAAGGCCCGTGGACCAAGCTACTTATTCGTACTTGTGGCCCAATAATCGCTCTGACCTGGTGAGGCGGGGGCATCTCTAGCAATGAGTGAGTAGCCCACACACCCGCCGCCATGATCATCAACCAGGGAGAGTACAGCCCTGGGCGGTGGACTTCCATGGACGCCAGACCCGGAAGGAATGGCGAACGTGAATGGCACCGCCTCGGCCATATCCTGCTCCCCCAAACACTCGAAGCAAAGGTGGTGGGGATCGGCGCCCGCTATTTCAGCCAGGGCACGAAGGACAGGCCCGGGTCTCTAGCAGTGGCGACTCCCTGGAGGTATGATAACTCTTTCTTCTTACTTCAAACGTCTCAGTCTCTCGTGGAATCACTTCCGCTGCTGAAGAGAAAAGGATGATAGTCAGGAGGCGAGGCCTCCTTTAATACGGTGTGATGCGCGCGCATTCAGGTAGGCCCGCCCAAGGCCGGCTACTTCTATAGAAGTCTCAGTGGGAGAATGCTCGCAGGGTAAGGTAGTACCCATATAGTCCAGTAGAGGCCGGAGCCTGTGAGAGATATAACGTGCAGTTTTGCTTTATTGGGGGGGTCCGAAAACCAGTCAGTATCTGGTGTGACCACCATTTGCCTCACGCAGTGCAATACATCTCCTTCGCATAGAGTTGATCAGGTTTGTGGCCTGTGGAATGTTGGTCCACCCCTCTTCAATGGCTGTGCGAAGTTGCTGGATATTGGCAGGAACTAGAACACGCTGTCGTATACGCCGATCCAGAGCATCCCAAACATGCTCAATGGGTGACATGTCCGGTGAGTATGCTGGCCATGCAAGAACTGGGATATTTTCAGCCTCCAGGAATTGTGTACAGATCCTTGCAACATGGGGCCGTGCATTATCATGCTGCAACATGAGGTGATGGTCGTGGATGCATGGCACAACAATGGGCCTCAGGATCTCGTCACGGTATCTCTGTGCATTCTCAATGCCATCAATAAAATGCACCTGTGTTCGTCGTCCATAACATACGCCTGCCCATACGCCTGCCCATACCATAACCCCACCACCACCATGGGCCACTCGATTCACAACATTGACATCAGAAAACCGCTCACCCACACGACGCCACACACGCTGTCTGCCATCTGCCCTGAACAGTGAAAACCGGGATTCATCCGTGAAGAGAACACCTCTCCAACGTGCCAGACGCCATCGAATGTGAGCATTTGCCCACTCAAGTCGGTTACGACGACGAACCGGAGTCAAGTCGAGACCCCGATGAGGATGACGAGCATGCAGATGAGCTTCCCTGAGACGGTTTCTGACAGCAGAAAGTCTTTGGTTATACAAACCGATTGTTGCAGCAGCTGTCCGAGTGGCTGGTCTCAGACGATCTTGGAGGTGAACATGCTGGATGTGGAGGTCCTGGGCTGGTGTGGTTACACGTGGTCTGCGGTTGTGAGGTCGGTTGGATGTACTGCCAAATTCTCTGAAACGCCTTTGGAGACGGCTTATGGTAGATAAATGAACATTCAATTCACGGGCAACAGCTCTGGTGGATATTCCTGTTGTCAGCATGCCAATTGCACGCTCCCTCAAAACTTGCGACATCTGTGGCATTGTGCTGTGTGAAAAAACTGAACATTTTAGAGTGGCCTTTTATTGTGGCCAGCCTAAGGCACACCTGTGCAATAATCATGCTGTCTAATCAGCATCTTGATATGCCACACCTGTGAGGTGGGATGGATTATATCGGCAAAGGAGAAGTGCTCACTATCACAGATTTTTTCAGATTTGTGAACAATATTTGAGAGAAATGGTTATTTTGTGTATAGAAAATGTTTTAGATCTTTGAGTTCATCTCATGAAAAATGGGAGCAAAAACAAAAGTGTTGCATTTATATTTTTGTTCAGTAGCTATGCTATTTTTGAGTTGCAGCTTTTTGAACTGAACCCGGCCTCGCTTGTTTTGATTTGCGGAGACTTCAATGTTCATGTGTGTTGCAAGTCCAACCCTCTGGTTAGGGACTTTTTAAATCTCCTCGACTCTTTCGGTCTCATTCAGTCCGTGGCTGGCCCAACACACGATAAAGGAGACACCTTAGATTTAGTATTATCATTTGGACTGTCTGTCTCTGTGGATGAAATATGTGCAGCAACGCGTATCTCAGACCATTTACCGGTTCTGTTTACAACCTCGATCCCTTCCGCAGGAGTCGAATCACGTGCCCCTGCGCGTTGTCTGCGTTCAATTAACCCCTTGACTGCCTCACAGTTTTCAGATGTTTTTAATGCTTCTCCGATCTGTAAATTAGAGGTGAACTGTGCTCTTAGTGCGGATGAGCTTATCTCCATGTTTGACTCGACATGTATTATGAAACCCAGGCTTTGACAGACGAGATGTACCGTCTGTAAAGCGACTTCCTCCCTGGAGCGAGCCAGCAAATAGCAGGTCGTCCAGACTCTCATCCCTCCTCTATGTAGTGGCTCCAGCCTTCTCTACACAAAAATGGGAGGAGCCAGGAAATATCCAAACGGCAGACGATTGTCTGGTCTGATATTCCCTGAAATGAGAAACGCAGGAATTTCCTGTGTTTCGGGATGATGGGTACGTGGAAGTATGCATCCTTCAGGTGGAAGTGAACCAGTCGTCCTGGTGAACACATCCAGCACCTGTTTGATCGTCAGCATGTGGAATACTGACAGATCGAGGATGTCTCATTGCCCCAGTCTTTTTCGGGATTAGAAAAATAACGGGAGTGAAAACCCCTGATTTTCCTCCCTTTGAGGAACCCTGGAAATATCCTCTTTCAACAGGAGTTCTAGCAGCGCTGAATGGAGCGCAAGACACTGTTCCTGGGATGACAGGAGTGTTTCTTGTATCCCATGGTGGAGAGGCTTCTCTGAGATATGCTGTAATGGTCGTCATGGTGACGAGCCACGCCCTCGCCGCTCGCGCTTCTTGAGGCGAAAGGGCTGTGAGGGAATCTCCATATGCTGCATTTCACTCTGGCTCTCATCATGAGGCGCGTACACGCCCAGGGGATGAGTAGTGGTGTGTGCAGTGCTGTCCGCACGAGGCGTTATAACGGTGCTCGTGGATTTATTATTACCGTGTGTAGGAGGCATATCTGGGACAGAGGAATGCCGCGAGCTCTGCAGTTTATGAACCAATAGGTTAAAACAGCAGGCTTCTGCATCGAATGAACCACCTCTGGAGACTCCACCTGTGGGGGAGACCCAGGGGGATCACCACGTGACCAGCTAACGCCAACGAGGAGCAGCTGCGTCACAGAGAGGGCTGTGCGGGTTTGTGACACGCCAGAGGAGAGCTGTCAGTTTCTCCACTCACTGCCGCAAGAGCCGCGCTCTGCTGCTGGCTGAGTTTAATTCCACTATCAGATAAACGATTGTCTGAGAGGGAAAAGGACAGATTTTCCTCCAATTCATTATGAAACCCAGGCTTTGACAGATGCGATACGAATGTAACGTCTGTAAAGCGACTTCCTCCCTGGAGCGAGCCAGCAACTAGCAGGTCGTCCAGAGGAAAACACACTCTCATCCCTCCTCTATGTAGTGGCTCCAGCCTTCTATACACAAAAAATGCGAGGAGCCAGGAAATATCCAAACGCTATTTCCTGTGTTTCGGGATGATGGGTACGTGGAAGTATGCATTCATTCAGGTGGAAGTGAACCAGTCGTCCTGGTGAACACATTCCAGCACATTTCTTCCCCTTGAGGAACCCTGGAAATATCCTCTTTCAACAGGAGTTCCTGCAGCTCGGAGTGGAGCGCAATACATAGCTTCTGGGAGGACAGGAGTGTTTCCTGTATCCCATTGAACTGTGGGTGGGGAGAGGCGAACTGCAGGGCGTATCCTCTGCTGATCAGCCTGCTCATCCATCTGTCCATCAGACCCACGCGCTGCCACTCTGAGAAAAACTCTGAGAGCGGGCGCACGTGCTCGAGATGTGTTTTTGGTCTTCATGGTGACGAGCCACGCCAGAGCCCCTGCCCGTGAGGCAACCCAAGGTGAGCTTGGATCGAAAGGGCTGCGCGGGGCCTCCACACGCTGCGTCTCACTCCGGCTCTCATCATGAGGCGCATACACGCTCAGGGGATGAGTGGAGGTGTGTGCAGTGCTGCCCACATGAAGCGTTATAACGGCGCTCATGGGTTTATTATGACCGTGTGTAGGAGGCGTGTCTCGGACAGAGGAATGCTGCGAGCTCTGCAGGTTATTAACCGAGGTTAAAACCGGCAGGCTTCTGCCGCGAGCCCTGCTGTCTACTTAATCAACAGATTAGTGGCAGCCGGCTTAATTAGCGAGCTCTGCAGTTAATTAACCGATAGGTTAAAACCAGCAGGCTTCTGCAGCGAGCGCTGACGCCGTGGCGCTGCGGGTGCTGCCGCTGGAGGCACTCAGCCTGTAATGGTCGTCATGGTGACGAGCCACGCCATTGCCCTCGCCGCCGTGAAAGGGCTGCGAGGAAGCCTCCACACGCTGCGTTTCTCTCCGGCTGTCATCATGACGCGTGTACACGCTGAAGAATTGAAATAAAGTGTTATGGCAAAAAGTTTAATACAGTGTAATTCTGGTATATTCATTTTTATGTCACCTGATATATGGGATGTTAAGTGTTAGTTAATGAGAGAAATGTCTGTGCGTTCATTTCAAGACTCCTAAAGAGCAGGAGACGATTGGGTCACACACAATTAAAGAGACAATGGTCCTTCTGATTCTGGGTGAGCTGACTTCGGGTGGAAAGAAGTTCAGAGATGGCCTTAGGGTATGGGAACAGTTAAGCTTTGTTGGTTAGCTGGTCCTGAGGAGGTCATGAGATGAGGAGTGTGAAACCCCAACAAGTATGGCTTTCATAAAGAAAAACATGTGACATTGGTGTGGTGAGCTGGAGGATAAGGGGTTTGTGCGTCAAACATGCATCGGGAGGATGTATGTGTTTATTGTAGTAGCTAGGTATAATCAGTGTTGGGTGTAACGCGTTACAAAAGTAACGGAGTTACAGTAATATATTACATTACTTCGTTACAGCAAAAAGTAACTTATTACTAATGAAATGTGGGTAATATATTACCCGTTACAATGCTCAGTAACGCAGTTACAACACATTTTAACCCGAAATGAAATGGTGTTTTGTTTTTTAACAATGTACTAACATAGCGAGACATTCCGACACCAGACAAATTGTGCGGGTAGATTAGTAAACCTGGTGTTTACTCTTCAGGCTTCGCGCCGGGATCTTCGGGGCAGTTGAATGTTATGCACCCTCTATTCAAAAAAGAGAACGGAGCGAAAAATACTAACAACAAATTGTGTCAGGTGCGCGTGACCTGCTCCGCTGCGCGTGCATCATTTCCAAAGTGCTTCCACAGCAGTGACACACATCTGTGGATAATCATTTATACGAAAATTGTTAAAGCAACCATCACTAAACGCCAGCAACACTGCATCTACTGCAGCAACAGGTCAGATGGGGACATCACGTTACCCTCCGTTGTGGACACTAGCTTACTCCCGCCTGACTCGCCGCCCTCAACCCCGGAGCAGCAGTCTTCATCGCCCGAAACACCGCTGCCCCTCTGCGGCCCGCAGGTGCCAGGATACCACGGCAAAACAGAGCCTGCCCAGGTATATCTAAACAAGTACCCGCCTGTACAGTGGGGTTAGGTGGTCATTTTGCAGCTCGTGGTATACAAATAGACATAGTGCCATATTCTGCCATGCCTGTAGAAATGTTGGGTCAAAAATAATGCATACTGTTATGCTGGATTCGTTATTCTCGCGTCCAGGTAAGAAGCTTAAAAAGGAGACTAAATGGAGTCTCTGAGAAGGTTCAAAATTGGTACTTTAATTAATAAAAGGCGCGGTAATGTTACAAGCAGGATATTGTTCAGTCAGGAGAGAAAGTCTGCAGCATTCCTCTCCCTGTGATGGCCGTGCAGAAGAGACCTTCCAAGCATTCGTCCTTCCCGCTTGCTGGCTGTTCGCTCCTCCTCTCTCGGAGCTGTAGTGACGCAGGGGACTTCCCCCCTCGTTCGCCTGTGTCCGATATCGCGTTAAACAGAGGATTTCGACATTTTACATTCATTGCTTACTTCCACATGCCGTTTCTCCTCCTTATCTCTTTCATAACATTATATGTAATACATGTTAACGGCGTCAATAGCCACTTTAATGATACTAATGGGCGGTAGTCCCGGATGTCGTCATGACGGATTTTCAGAATAAAAGCTTGGTATTGAGAACTTCCGGGTTTTTCCAGAATAAAATAGCAGTTAAACTGACGGTATGTTTAAGGTACATTATGCCATAAAACATTGATTTTAATTTCTAACAGTCCCTCCTTACACACCTAAAAGGTGTGTATAATACTGAAATCAATGAGTTCTTCATCTGAACTCTGCATAGTACATAACTCATATTAAAAACATACAATCAAAATGGAATGGTTCAATAGCCTCAACTTTACAAAAAATACTTTGACTGTGCTTAAACATAAAAGTGTTCCCTTGTGCATAACTTCTCGTGTTAACATTCAATATCATTCTTCAAAATGGCAGCAATGGCTTGGTATTAGAACATTTCTTCCTCCCTCCTTTCACAGAAACCTTTCCCACACCACGCTCAGTGTTAAGGCACTTGTTTTTACAAAGTGAAAAGAAACAAACCATTTTAAAATAGCAATGATTTATAAAACATGAGATCTACCATATTAGAATAGTGAAAAAATAATAAAGAATAAATAAACTATCTTGGAATAAATGGATTCACTCCATTTTAGCATTTTAGTTTGCTCACTTCTTCACATGATTTCATAATTTAAAGTATCACATCAGCTGGACATTCATTGAACAATCTCATCAATATCTGTATATGGGTCGTCTTGTTCTGCTAGCATTTGTAACCGTCTCCTCATGAGAAATGTACCCTCCCTCCTTTCATACCATTTAACGTATGAAAGTAATATGTTCTCTAGAATAGGCCGTCGTGATCAATCGGTATGTTAGGACATGGAAATGCAACATCTAGGCCTTTCCTAGGCCCCCCTATGTTATCCTTGTGCACTGTGGAGCCTAAACTCCCCCTGGGACTGGTCTCTTAGCCCTACTGGCTTTGGGGGGTTTCGCCATGTTGATTAACTGCATAAAAAACATCACTTGGCTGTGCTAGTGCACAGGTCCCAGTCCAATCCTGTGGCAAGACTGAGTACAAGGTTTTAGTTCCATGATACCACCAAACACCTACTCTGGGGTACGGCATTCTAGACAGTCATTTCTGGGAGAAGATTTTGGTCAGTTACAACAGTTGTAGAGTTTCATCACTTGAAAGTTCCCACTTCAGTAGCTTTGGGTAGTCTGTTCTAATGATGTGATAAAATCCCTGAAATGGTGTGAAAACCAGTGGAATATCACCAACGCATTATACTAATTTATCTTCAATTCTGGTCTCCTTGAAGAACCATGCTAACCCCTTTAACAGTGTGTGGAACCTTGGGTGCCCGAGCATGTGATAATTACTCCTTCCTTTAACAAGGACTTTAAAAACAGAAGTGGTTTCTTTAATGGTTTGTAGTTCAATTCAGGAATGTTCACTCATGGCAGATATGTTTCTACTTTTAAATAACGTCTCTAAATGTCAGGTCATCACTGATTAATGGATGAGCATTAGGAGGTGGTGGCACTTGTTTTTTAAAACTCATACTCTGGTGCCGTGCGCTCCCTCTGAAGGGGCAAGTAAGATTTAAAACATCTGCAGGGTGGGTTGAGCGACCCCTTCTCCCTGAACCATATTTGTTGTTGAAAATATGCACCATTAAAATGAGTGATCCAAGGCCCCGTATGCATTACTCCCAATTATACTAGTTTTTCAGAATTAAAATTTGCAATCGCTCTTTGCCTAGTTTCTTTTTTTTTCTTTTCAAAATATTTTTATTAATTTCTTGTTCAAGACAGAAATGCCACAAATTGGCCAAAACGTAGCATTACATAGAAAACGTGAAGACATTTTATAGTAAAACAAAAACAAAAATACACCATCAGCAAAGAATTGTGAACAAATAATTATGCCGGAGATGGCCCATCCCTCCCCGTTCCAGTGGATGATCAAACTAATTATATAGCACATTGTCCAGAGTAGAGAATATAATTACTATATGTTGTTATATATTAAAATGGAGTCACACTGTTTTCATGTCAAGGGCCAAGTAACCACATCAAGCTACTTTGGTCTTATTAAAGTAAGCCAAGAAGGGACCCCAGGTCTTATAGAATTTCTCATCAGAGCCTCTGATTGAGAAGCGCAGCTTCTCTAAGTTAAGGCAGGACATTATGTCCCGAAGCCATTGATTGCATGTGGGCGGGGCAGCGTCCTTCCATTTAAGTAGAATTGCACGTCTGGCCAGAAGCAAGGAAAAGGCAATCATGCGGCGTTCCGAGGGTGTCAAGTGCAGCACACCTACAGTGGTTGTACCAAACATAGCCATCAGGGGGTCCGGGTCTAGTTTTTGATTTAGGATGTTGGACAAGGTAAGGAAAACGTCTACCCAGAATTCCTGTAGGCGGGGGCATAGCCAGTACATATGAAAGAGGTAGCAACATTGTTTTTACATTTATCGCAAGTAGGGTTCACATCTGGGAAGAAGCTGGACAATTTAGCCTTTGAAAAATGCGCCCTGTGTACTATCTTAAACTGTATAAGGCAGTGTCTTGCACAGAGTGAAGATTTATGAATTGATGTGAGGATTGTGTCCCATAGGTCATCCTCCAGGGACTGCCCCAGGTCATGTTCCCAAGCCAGCTTAATACTGACCAAGGGTGCCTGAATCAACATGGAGATGTTTCTGTATAAGGTTGACATAGCCTTTTGAGACATTGGGTTAAAGGAGAGGAACATATCAACAGGGTTACTATCCGGTTCCTTAGGAAAACACGGCAAGACAGAACGCACATAGTGCCTAGCCTGTAGATATCGAAAGAAATGTGTCTTAGGTAGATTGTATTTCTCTGAAAGTTGGTCGAAAGACATGAAGTTACCATTTGTAAACATATCCTTAAATTGATACCCTTCCTGTGCCAGTCCTGAAAGGTGGAGTCATGTCTCGATGGAACGAAAAGATGGTTGGAAGCCACAGGGCTCAGAAGTGAGAAATCTTTGTGACCAAAAGACCTCCTAAACTGGACCCACACTTTCAGGGTATGCCGAACAACTGGATTAGCTATCGACTTAGACGAAAATTGACTGAGTGGTGACCCAAGGAGTGCTGGAAGTGAGACATCACCACATGACTCCAGTTCCAAGGATGTCCACGCTGGCCTGTTGGGTTGAAGGTAGAAGTGGCGCCAGAAGGTGAGGCAGCGAATATTAGCAGCCCAGTAATAGTGGCGAGTGTTGGGGAGGCCCATGCCCCCATCGCTCTTGAGTCGTTGCAGTAGTAGTTTATTAACTCGCGGTTTCTTGTTTTGCCATATATATGAGGAGAAAACGGAATCTAAGGAAACAAAGAAGGATTTGGGGATGAACACTGGCACCATTTGGAATAGATAAGTGAATTTCGGGAGTATAGTCATTTTGATGGAGTTTATACGTCCGGCAAGGGACATTGTGAGAGGAGACCACTGCTGTAGCAACGTTTTCACCTGGCCGAATAAGGTCATGAAGTTTTCTTTAAACAAATCTTTAAATTTCCGTGTAACTGTCACTCCAAGGTAAATAAACTGCTCACGTTCAAGTTTAAATGGCGAGTCTTTGTAGTCCAAATGGAGGGCTTCACTATTGATTGGAAACAGAGTACTTTTGTTTAAATTTAGCTTGTAACCAGATATGGAACCGAACTGCTCTAGCAGAGATAATGCTGCTGGCAGAGAGGTTGTTGGGTTTGAAATATATAGCAAAAGGTCATCTGCATACAAAGACACCTCATGCACCGAGCCCCCCCTTGAGATACCGGCAACGTCTGCACTGTTGCGGAGAGCAATCGCTAGCGGTTCAATAGCCAAATTAAAAAGGATTGGACTTAATGGGCAACCTTGGCGTGTTCCGCGGCCCAGGGCAAAAGGTTGCGAGAGTGTACCATTTGTTTGGACTGCGGCAGTGGGAGAAGCATATAATAGATTAACCAAAGATATAAACGATGACCCAAAGCCAAACTTCTCTAAAACTGTAAATAAATACCTCCATTCGACTCTATCAAACGCCTTTTCCGCATCCAAAGCCACAACACATTCTGGGACGGTTCCAGTTGGTGAATATATTATATCAAAGAGACGCCTGACATTAAAGAAGGAGTAGCGGTTTTTAATAAACCCAGTCTGATCGGATGATATTATTAGTGGGATGACACCTTCCAATCTGCGAGCCAGAACCTTGGCTAAGATTTTAGCATCTGTGTTCAGCAATGAGATAGGCCTGTAAGAGGCACATTCGGTAGGGTCTTTCCCTTTTTTAGATATAAGAGTAATTATTGCCTCGTTGAGAGACGGGGGGAGCGAGCCCAGCTGAAAGGATTCGGCCAGAACGGTTGTCAAGTATGGCGAGAGAAGCGTGGAAAACTTCTTAAAAAATTCGGAGGGAAACCCATCTGGTCCGGGGGACTTTCCAGATTGCATTGAGGATATAGCTATGGTTATTTCTGCTTGTGTTATAGGTGCCTCCAGGGCCTTTGACAAATCCGGGGGAATAGTTGGAATGGGCAGAGAGTCAAGAAAACTCTTGATTTTTGGATCGTCCCCATCAAATTGGGAGGAGTACAGATGAGAATAGAAGTCCTTGAATGCAGTATTTATCTCTGTAGGGTCTAGTGTGACATTGCCACTTTGTGTATTAATACTTGTGATTAGTTGTTTCGACCTCCGTCCTTTTAGCTGGTTAGCTAACAGTTTTCCTGCCTTCTCGCCATGCTCATAAAATGTACTTTTGTTTTTTAGCAGAATGTTTTGAGTCTGGTGAGTAGTAAGTAGGTCAAATTTAGTTTTGAGTTCCAGTCTAGTGTTATATAGCTCAGGGGTCGGGGTCAGAGCGTATTGTGCATCAGTTCCAGAAATTTTGGATAACAGGTCTGAATGTTCTTTTTGGGACTTTCGCCTTTTGTTAACGGTGAATGAAATTATTTGTCCTCTTAGGTAAGCTTTAAGTGCATCCCAGACCATGAGAGCAGAGGTATCGGATGTGGTATTTGTTTCTAGAAAGAAGGTGATGTGATCCCCCAAGTATTTTACAAACTCATCATCAGACAGTAAAGATGAGTTAAAACGCCAGTGCCTTGTGGGCATCGGGACACCTGGGAGTGCCAGTGACATCACAACAGGCGCATGGTCAGATATAACAACACTCTGTAAGAACAAGAGCGGACTTGGGAAAGTAGTCTATTATCAATGAGAAAATAATCTATTCGAGAATATGTATGATGAACATGGGAGAAAAATGAATACTGTTTCTCTTTTGGGTGGAGGAACCTCCATACATCTGAGATACCACACTCTGAGAGAAAGGATTGAATTTGCAGTGCTGATTTACTCACTGCACCTGGCTTGGTGGAGGAGCGATCCAGCGCCTGGTCCAGCCAGCAGTTCAAGTCCCCTCCAAGTATCAAGTGGTGCTGGCCCAGGTCGGGAAGATTAGAGAAAAGGCGGACAAAGAAGGCAGCATCATCTATATTTGGGGCATATACGTTAGCCAGGACAACGTTCATGTTAAATAGTTTCCCAGTGACGATTACAAATCTACCGTTCTTGTCAGCCGTAATATCAAGTGGTTCAAAGACTACGCCCCTTGCCACAAGGATAGAAACCCCTCTTGCTTTTGCCTGGAAGGTAGAATGAAAGTGCTGCCCCGCCCAAGATGCCAGAAATCTGTCATTGTCTGCGGAACGCAAATGCGTTTCTTGAAGGAAGATAATATCAGCGTTTAACTGCTTCAGATGATTGAGTACTTTCCTTCTTTTAATTGGGTGGTTCAGACCCTTGACATTCCAGCTCACAGTGTTAAGAGAGCGACTCATATGTTGGGAGAAAAAAGTACTGTTTGAATAGGGTTGTTTTGGTGTGGACTCCTGTCAACATTAGGAAAAAAGAAATAGACCATTGTATGTTTACTATCCACACCAGACCATTGTAAAGAGAAAAAAACAATGTGCAATTATTATAACATCCCCACCCTGTCCCAAAACCCAAGAAAGCTTCCGAAGAACTCAGAAGCAAAATAAAATTAACCATGCCCCAGAAAGCAACTGTTTTAATCAGTTGCATGCTCTCCCCAAAACTTACCATCTGCAAATCAACTTCCCTGCACTTGCTCTATCTCAGCCCCACTATCCACATTGATACAAGTACCTCAGAATCAAAGCGTGTTCAACTTTAAATGTATGTTAACAACCTTACACACGAAGAGGTTAAACAAAAAGCAGTGCTCGGGGATGCACACACACACACACACACACACACACACACACACACACACACACACACACACACACACACACACACACACACACACACACACACACACACACACACACACACACACACGATAATAACAATAATGAAATAAGTGATACAAATAAACAATGGTAAACGGCAATATTAACTAAAATAAGAAATAGTAATAATGAGTAAATAAGCATTTGGAGGATCAAAACGTGACATTCTTTTCAGGACACACACACAGCCGAGGGATTCACAACTATATGGAGCATAGGTGGCATATCTCAATGCAAATCATCTCACGAATAGAGTAACAGTGACTAGGGGTTTATTCATAACAGAAATGAATAAATAAATAGTCACAGCAATGTGATGGGAAAGCATAATAAGACTGTACCTCGACATGTATAGTATGAAAAAAAACGGCAAAGAGTGTCAAAAAGTCCTTCTCCACAGCTTTACAATATATATTATGGAGTGATGTATGAAGCATAGATCAAACCTGCTATTAAAGTTGGCCATCACTGCTCCTCTCTAGTCGAAGACTCCGACATGTTACCCTGCAGTGTTGCTAGGAAAGATGCAGCGTCCTCCACCGATGAGAAATGCTTTTTTCCCCCGTCCTTGGTTGTGATCCGTAACCTCGCTGGATATAGGAGTGACGGTCTCAAGCCGCGTTGATAAAGTGCGGACATCACCTCCCGGTAAGCCGCGCGTTGCTCGACGATCTCTGGGCAGTAGTCTTCAAAGATAGCCACGGGCTTTCCCTGGAAAACAGTTTCCCCCGCCGCTTCCGGGCCTCCTGAATGATCAGCTCTTTCGTCCTGAAATGATGGATGCGGGCTATTACCGCTCTTGGTCTTGACCCAGGACTTGGCTTGGCAGTCAGGGCTCTGTGTGCTCGGTCCAGTTCCGGAGCTGTAGTGAGGACTTGGTCACCCAGAAGCTCCACCAACAGTCTCGAAAAAAAGTCTGTGGGACGTGCACCCTCAATCGACTCCGGTAAGCCAGTTATCCTTATGTTATTGCGGCGGCTGCGTGACTCAAGGTCTATAGCTTTAGCCTTTAGCTTGTTGTAGCTTCCCTCCATTGCTGCGCACTTAGCCTCCAACTCTTCCATTTTGTCGCTGAGCTGATTCGCGTTAGCCTCCAGGGAGGTCAGGCGGTTACCGTGGTCTGTAACTGTCTCCTGGACAAAGTCTAATTTCGCTTCCAGAGAAGTCATAGCCGACTTAAATTCCTTGGAAAGGGCATCTCTGTGATCCTCCAGTAGCTTAACCAAGAACGGCATGCTAACTACGGCAGTAGCAGCTGCCTCGTCTCTCTTCTCCTTTTTGCTTGTTTTCGAAGCCATTTAGCCGTTTCAACTGAAAGTAGATAGTATGCGTACAATAAATAAAACAATTAAACAAAAATCCCCGCGTTGTTTACAGGTAAGAGGTTTATAAGTGAGTTGTAAGTTAAAAGTAGTGGGAGCTAGAGAAACACGCGTCTACTCCATTCCTCGTCGCCGGAAGTCCCGTCCCTAGTTTCTTTTTAAAACTCTACATCTGGTTCGACAAACAAATGTTGTTTCCACCTTAACAGTTCTCCTATGGTAATATCCATGCTACAATGGAGACATCAATACTCTAGATTGGAATACTTTCTTTGGCTTGGTTCTAGCTCGACCTTTAACATTTTCCATTCAAATAAAGATTTGTCTGCTTTCTATATTGTAACAAATTTAATTTTCCCCAAATTCTCACATGAATAAGAATCTCTGTAAGAATAATGTGTCTATATGATGAAAAGATTGAATAATATGTTCGACCCTCAGTGTGTTTTTAGGATTATTTTCTAATAAGTGTGTTTATGTGTAAACTCACTCACTCCTGTGTTCCTTCTCTCCCCCTCTGGTCGTCAAGCCACGACCCCCTCAGGTTCTGCTGGCCCACGCCAACTCCTCTGGTTCTGTCCTCTCCTCCGTCCTGTCCTCTCCTCAGTCCATCCGCTCTTGAATCCTCCCGCTGTAACTCTTTCCAGTGGCCCAACTGCTTTGCATTTCATCTCCTCCTTTTCAGTCTCTACGCTGTTGCATGGAGGGCGTATTCCGCACTCATGTCACCCACTCTGCTTTTGTGCCAAATCTCGTGGCTCAGTTTTCAACTTCGTGTCCTGATTTAGGGACCGATGAGTTTGCCTCTTTGTCAGCGTGCTGGTTTGGTTCTGAATGCCTCAGGTGGAGCTGGTTCTGGATGCCTCAGGTCGTTGTTGGTTCGGCTCGGGTTCTCTGTCTGTTCGATGGAGGAGGGGAGGAGGAGTCTCCTGTGGTGAGGTCATTTGTCTGAAGATGGGGTCGTAGCAGTCTGACAGGCAGAGAGAGAGAGAGAGATCTCGGGACGCATTACCGATAGCTAATTCCAACACACTGAGGAAAAATATATCCAATCCTTTCTACTCCATTTTCCTAATCTTACTATCTGTCTTAGATGTTAAATGTCATCTAAACCCAATTAATGTCTACTAATGGTTGTGCCATATCCCTAAACATTGCTTTCACCCACTGTAACATGGCTACTCCAAATAACTCTTTCAGGAAACCATTTTCTTCTATAAATTAAAAATATCTACATGTTTCAAGCACCACATATTTCACACACTATAAAATAACATCCCCATATTTTCTCCATTACTCTAAATCTCACTGTTATTTAGAACATAAGTAAGTTTTGTGACTGGACATATCTGCAATGTCGCCACAATCTGCAGCTGGGGAGTTTGTAAGTACAAAGCTGTACTTGTGGGCTAGTAGCCAGTTTCTACTGTAATCATTTTCAATAATTGTGCTCAGGTCACCGGTCGGTTGTCCATAAACTTAACAGGGAGTGTTTCTGGTACTGACTAAAACATGGATCCAGTGTATTTGGAGATTCCTCTAATCTGTAAATCCCCATCACTGATTATCCCGATCACTTAAACCCATCTCATCATTTGATACAAGAACTGCATATAGGGGTGAATCATCTTGATTGTAACCGCCTCACCTTTGGGACCGAGTATTTCTAACTCCTCCTCTTGTTGCTCAGCTGATCTTTTGGCTCTGGGGATAAGTGAAAGTCTCTGAAACACAGCTGGAGTTTTGTTAGTGATGTGGGCATTCTCTATGAGTGGACTAATGGATCCATGTCTTACTTGATATTGTACTCCCCATCCAACCAAAAAGGTGCCAAGTGTAATGAGCACAATCAACAATGCTATTCTGACTCTTATCCCTAGGGGACCCCACAATTGATTTGGCTTTGTTCTTGACATCATCTCTATTTTGTCCATGGTTGTGTCAGTTACAGAATTTAAATAATGAGTACTATAATAACGTATACGAAAATTGGACTCTTTTTCAGATGTAAAACAAAAAATAGGTTTTCACTTTAGTGTACAATCTATAAAAATATATAGACAATTCGTCTTTTGAGCTATTTCTATTTATTGTTTTGTTCCAGCTCTGCCAAATCAGTCCTAACTCCCAATAATGTTCTGGAAGTTGCCGGTGAAGGGTGACCATGTGTGAGGTGGTGTCAATTTGCTCCTTTTTCTTTACCTTTAAACCGGAGCTCGTGTGAAGTTCATTACAACTTCTCACTGTTCCGTCCACCGGGATCAGCTCACTTTGTGAACTTTCACCCTCACCCATTCACCTGGCCGAACAGGAGTCTCTTCTGGAGTCTCGTCTGGTATCTCTGTAGCTTTCCCAGCCTGTGTAGACAAAACTTGGATAATATTACTCAGAGTTCTGACATATTCATCACTTCTATTCATCTAATATCTAAAACTGGAATACTCCCTCCTTGGAGGAGGCCCAAGCTTCAGCATACCTTTTGTCGTTATGTGACCTATTATTAAATACATGTTATTATTCATTAACTACAACGTCACTGAAATCAACATATCTGTATAATCATGACACTCCCTCCTTTGAGCATAACATGCTCAATCAATATTGCAATGATTACCCTATTCTGAACAGGACATGTAAAACCCATAACGTTGCACAAAATAAATATAACTTCTCCGTGTACCCATAAGGTGTACAAAAAATATCATATGATGTATGGCTTTCTGATGGTATACAAACATATTCACTCAAATTTGCCATTAGCACAAAAATTGTTTACTTGTTTCAGGAATGGCTTTTGTCCTGGTATTATGCATCATTGCTGCTGCGAAAACAATACCCCTGGTGTCGCTAATGCGTCTCAATAACTCTAGGATTAGAGGATTGTTTGATACTGCTGAACAAAGATATAATAAAATAATATTTCTCCAAACTAGAGGGAAAATACGAACTATTCTCACAGAGGGTGACATGCATGGAGGGCTGGTGCCCCTCACTCAAAATGAGATATTGCCTTACGCACTACATTATAAATCAGTAAAGTCACTCAAGAATAAATAAATAAAAACTGATTCTTGAAACTGTTGTAAAAACCCTACAACTTCTTCATCCAAGCTCTCAATCAGTGTTATGTTATTTAGTTTGCAGCTCATTGCCTTAAAACCGATATTTCAGACCGATTATAAAATTGTGTTTATGAGAAAAAAATGTAATCTGACTCCAAAAATCACATAATTGTTTGACTAAAAAACTACACTTCTACTAACAATAACTGAAGTTCCCCTATAAACACAGCCCCGGTTTTCTGACGGGGTCCATCTATGTACTGGCTGGAGTATGTTGGGCCAGTCTCTGTCGCTCCGTCTCTGTTCTCCCGCCAACAGTCACTCTCTAGTTCTGCTGGGTTCTTGTTGACTTCTTCACTGGTTTGAGACAAGCGACCCTATCGGACACCTCCCTTTGTAGCCAGACTTCACCACAGCAGAATCGAGTTTCTGTTTTTAGGTCTCAACAGCTCCACGTCTGGTGTATCGCCGCCCCTTGAACTGCAGTCGGTGTAAACAGGAGGTAAGGATCCTCCGTCTTGGGCGAGTACTAAGTTTCCGTTTTCATATTTTTGGGTGGAACCCCATCGTCTTGACCTCACTAGCTGTGTGGACACAATAGTTTTCTGTGTAGGGGAACAACATCACTCGTAATCTCTTTCCTTCTCATAATTACAAAAATAGTCTGCTAAATGTTCTATGTTTTATGCTTTATGTGTAAATGCAATATGCTACTCACTGTCATGTTTTACATTAAACCTCTCCCTTCTGTGGTGACAGATATGGCTCAATGTAGCTGATGATTTCAAAATACCCTTGTGCTGAAGATGCATCACCTGGTGGTCTGGTCCTCTGAGCTTCCTCATTGTTGTGGTTGATACCAGGGTGTCAGTGGCATTTGGGTCATGTTTGGCACCCCTGTTCGCCTTTGACATCTCTGGGACCCCCTGCCTCCGTCGTAAACCTCCCCGGGGTATCTGCATGGAGGGCCGTTGTTTGGACCAATGTGTCAGCTGACCACATTTGTAGTAGCCTTCATCTGTTCTTCGTCTTGATCGTGGCTTTCCTCCTCTGCCACTTTGTCTTCCTCGGAATTGTTGATTCTGCACCTGAATCTCTGGCACCTCCCGAGCTTGAATTGTTGGAGGTGTCTGACCTGCCTTCTCTGGTTCTATGGCCATCCCTGATGTAGCTGCCATTTGCTTTGCCGCTTTCTTGTTTTTATTAGCTTCGGTATCTTTCTCAGCTATTTGCATCTTCAAGAGTCTCAGTTGTAGTGCTTCCATTTCTGTCTTTTGTGTTTGTCTTTCTTCTGTGATTTCTTCTAATCGTATGTTCTCTTCTATCAGGTGTTTTGATTGACTGGTTAGCACTCTTACTTCATACTCCAATTCTTTGAGATGTTTGTTCATGGAGACTCCATCCAACTGCAAGACTTCTCCTATAGAACCAACATTCGGGGAGGGAGGAGGGACTTCGGCCAGGCTTAGATACAGCTTCGGAGTTTGGATAACTGGAGCCTCTTTGGTTTTTTCTGCTATGTCTTCCCTCACTGGCAGGTCTGCTACTCGGACCACATTTATGCTGTGTGCCAATAGGCTGGCATATTCCAGATGGAGTATCAGACTTGTAACTCTTATAAATCTTTCTTCAGCTTCTCTCCATATAGTTAGCTGTTGTAGGCATTGTTCGTGCTCATAGTCGAGTACTGCTCTTCTATGGGCTTTTGTTGGTCCAGGTTGATCATTTGCTGGAACCAGTCCTCTTGTTTGCCACTGTTCCAACAGTTTCTGTATTTGGTTCCATGTCTTCTGTCTAAGTTTTGGAACTGTTGTAGCATCTGATCTGATTTTTACCCTTTCCATGATATCTGCAGTTGAGCCTGGCTCTGCTTTTGGTTTCAACTTAGTTTCTTTCGGTGACATGCTCTCTAACTATTCGAATGATCAAAGCACTAGTCCTCTGACTAGTACCTTTGTATTCCCTCAAAATATCCTACATCAGAATTGTTAAATCTGTTCTTTTTTTTTTTATAAAGTTAATTAAAAGATAAAAATTATGCAAATTTTAAAATCTGAAATGCTAAAAATAAAAATTGTACAGTGTATGGTTTTGACTATGAAATATGAAAATTAGAAATCTGGTGAAAATCTACTGTGTTTCACTTTTCAAAATGTTTGGAATTATGTAAATGTCATAACTTGTGTTAGCTTCAATACATTTGTTTGCTTATTTGAAAAAGTATTATATAAAGTGTCTTATCTTATAATTAGAAACTACTTGCAATTCTATCTCGGCAATGAAGCTTGTGTGTATTTATAACACTTAGAATTAGCAAAATGCTATTGAGTGTTTCCTCTATGTAATAATTCTGTACTACCAGCAGAGTGCGCTATTGTAATTTCCAGCTCAATCCACTAGGGATAGCTGTTGCAAAACTGACATCTTTTTAACAAGAAGTAGCTTTTTCCTTAAAAATGGGAAGAAAATTAGAATATGGTTAAACAACACAGCCCACAACCGCCAAAACACATTTGCAAACAAGAATATTCAAATGAAAAACGCCAATACACACTTGTAAACAAGAATATCTCAAATAAACCGAAGCAGAAATACTTCCAAAACCAGACTCCTACAAATACCAAACTTCCCACGGTAAGATAACCTGTCTATTTTATAGTTCCAACTCTGCCAAGAGATATGATTTGTCCTTCTCAATATGGAGTGCCTAGCATCATGTGAGTGTGACTGAGTGTGTAAAAACAAACAGAGTACTTTCAATTAGCATTTCACGAAATGGCGACTTCCGTGTGTCTTATTTTCAACATGAGGGCAAAACAAGATGGCAACTGATTTTCCAACCTTTAACCTGAAGAACAAAGGGATTTGATAACACACCTCCTGTCTCTCACAGGGGTGGTTTAAATAATGGCGGGGCAATCTTGTCAAGAAAATTCAACACAAAACAACACTGCAGTTTAAAATAACATTTCTATCTAGTTTACTATGAACAAATGGGCTTTATCTTATTGATATCATCACTTAAAGTTAGGAACCCTTTACGCTTAAGCCATAAACTTATCTGCGTAATATTTGACTTTATAGTCCACTACAGTCAACTGCTGCCATTTAGACACGCTAGGTGGATGTAGTATGGGAACCAATCAGTGACTATTAAATAACCGTCGTCAATTTAACGTAATGCTGTTGTAACCCCAAATACTGTATTCCACCCGCAATATCTTGGTTGAAAATAGAACAGTTATGACCACTGATAAAGGCTTACACCTTAAATCAAGCCTTTTCCTCAAAAAAGGACTTTTTTAAAACAGTTGGTTCTCAACTGTTTTCGACTAGCACTGTCTTCAGTTACTCAACCCGAAGTTGACTCGCTATGCCCTGCTGGTTTTCAATTACTTGGCCCGTAACCAACTCGCTATGTCTCATAGATCTTAACAATAATCGTTAAATGGACATATATATCCTTACGTCATAGGCTAACTAACTACTAACGTAACAAGAGACACCTACATGAAAACGCAACAAGACACCTATCCAAAGTACAATGACCACACACATTTATAGTTAAAATACTAACACACACAAATTAGTAACATGCAGGGTTAAATGTAAGAAAAAGAAGAAATATGAACTCACCCTGCTTGCGACAAAGCAACGCCCCAAGGTATATAATTGTTATTGTTATAAATTTGGTTGTTTTAACATTAATTTAGGCAGTCTCTCAGGAGTCCAACTTACCAGACAGACACACACTCCTATTGTTCCCTATGTAATCTATTGAAGATTTTGAATAAACAGGTACTTCTTTACCTTTCTGTATTGGGCCCGAGTGTATATCTGCCAGCATTGTTCAAACTCCTTTGAAAACTGCAACCGCTCTCCCGGTGTCACGAGATCACGTCGGGGTCATTCCAAATGTTATGCTGGATTCGTTATTCTCGCGTCCAGGTAAGAAGCTTAAAAAGGAGACTAAATGGAGTCTCTGAGAAGGTTCAAAATTGGTACTTTAATTAATAAAAGGCGCGGTAATGTTACAAGCAGGATATTGTTCAGTCAGGAGAGAAAGTCTGCAGCATTCCTCTCCCTGTGATGGCCGTGCAGAAGAGACCCCAAGCATTCGTCCTTCCCGCTTGCTGGCTGTTCGCTCCTCCTCTCTGGGAGCTGTAGTGACGCAGGGGACTTCCCCCCTCGTTCGCCTGTGTCCGATATCGCGTTAAACAGAGGATTTCGACATTTTACATTCATTGCTTACTTCCACATGCCGTTTCTCCTCCTTATCTCTTTCATAACATTATATGTAATACATGTTAACGGCGTCAATAGCCACTTTAATGATACTAATGGGCGGTAGTCCCGGATGTCGTCATGACGGATTTTCAGAATAAAAGCTTGGTATTGAGAACTTCCGGGTTTTTCCAGAATAAAATAGCAGTTAAACTGACGGTATGTTTAAGGTACATTATGCCATAAAACATTGATTTTAATTTCTAACAATACAATAGCACAGATGCCTTCACCACGAATGGCTACAAAAAGATCTCATATCCCAAGCTTATCAACAAGCTAATGTTGCAGCTGAAATGATCTCCAGGTCACAAATTCAACCTCACATGATGATGTGATACCAGTTTTCAAGCACAGTAAATATTCTCTTCCCAGAGTATATGATGGGACCAAGGTGATGTTTAGTAGGCTACATGGTTTTAATAATACTTTTGCTTTTCAATGTTTGCCATTTCAAACCATGAGCTGGTTCAAATAATATTTGCCTTGATTTACAATATGTTCTCATTTGTTTTATCAGTACAGTTTTGAAGCTGTTGTGCTTTTCTTTGCCATAGTCCACTTTGGACTATATGAAATATTTCAGGATTGCACTTTTAACTTATATATATATATATACTAAACACACTACAGAGCCCATTCCGTGTCCTGTAACCCCCTAAACGCACCAGGAGCGTCTGCGCTGCGTTACGGCCGCGCCGTTCGCAAAGATCGCGGCCACTCTAGTCAATGGGTGCTATTCCACCAGACGCGCTCGAAGCGTCCCAGAAGCTCCTCGCCGCAAGGAATTTCTAAAATATAGGATGAATCCTATTTTTGACGCGGCGCAGCGCAGGCAGGAAGTGATGAAAATCACCTTTGTCTGCTTTGCTGGTTGAGGGGGTGCACCGGGTGCACCCAAAACCGGCTCCTTCTCCTCCCCCCCACCACCGTCTTTCAAGGAGGAGAATACATGCCAGCGTTCTCCTCCGGTTTACAGGCACTGTAAATTATATATATATATACAATAATTATGATGATGAATGCATATTTTTTTACCACTAAAATACAGCAACACATCTTTGATTCATGTCGTTTATAACTGGAATATTACAATTATTATTAACTGTGTCTGTAGTCTACAACACAACAAAATAGGAAATAACAACAATAAACACGATTTAAACAGACACAAACCATTTAACTACGTAGCCTACTACTTGTAGTAATGTCCAGGAAATATTCCAAAATCAACAACAACTGCGAGGCTGCACACACGACGCTCCGCTTCCGCAACGTTTTGAAATGCGCCTGGTGTGTTAGGTCGCAGGAGGAGGTCGCAGCGTGGCGCAGTCGCAGCGCGGCGCAGTCGCAGCGCGGCGCAGCCGCAGCGCGGCGCAGACGCTCCTGGTGCGTTTAGGGGGTTAGTGTTTACTTCCTCTCTGCCTTCTTCTGGTGATTTATCTGACGTCCAGCGCTCCGTCTTTTAACCTCTTTTCCTTTCTCTTTGTTGATCCTCCTTAGCAACCTTCATTATAGTCCTTGACAGTGGTCTGTACTACTGTATTAACAACGTGTCACATGTTAAGAATTTACAATCAGAATGGAGTATTCAACTAACCCGTGTAATACAAGTTGTTAGTAGCCTAAGGGCCTACACAGTTGTTATGCTATACCACATTGCCCTTCATTGGATGTATAATGAGCTGCACTAAACTACATTTTAGCATTTAAAATACCTAGCCATTCTTTTGCGGTTATTTTGGTGAAAGTAACTAGAAAAGTAACTAAAGTAGTGTAACTCATTACATTTCAGAGACAGTAATTTTGTAATGTAACTTATTACTTTCAAAAGAGAGTAATAAGTACTATGTAATATATTACATTTTGGAAGTAACTTGCCCAACACTAGGTATAATTACTGCTCAAACTATGTGTTTGTGTTTTGTTGATTTCTATCTGTTTTTTCATGTTATAAGTACTAAATTGCCAACACATTTTGGAATAATTGGTTTAAACTAGTGCTGTCAAAATTATCGCGTTAACGGCGGTAATTAATTTTTTGAATTAATTGCGGTAAAATATTTAACGCATTTAACGCATGTGCAGAATGGCCCGCCCCATACTTGCCACCAGTGGCAGCGCCAGGGTATGGCTGGGGTAGGCTACACCCATACCAAGAAATGGCTTAGCCCCACCATGAAAAATGATGTTAAAGTAAGCAAAATAAAGTCTGCCAACTCGCGCGGAGTAAATTGCACAGACAGCAGTTAGTAAGATTGATTTCAGTCGCCACGGTTTTGAAAACTTTTGTCACGTAGTGATCGTCTTCTCAATAGAACATCTTTGATAACGGCGTGGTGTTGTTGCAGGAAGTCCCGACGCAGAATACTTGTGCTGTAGTACAGGGCAGAGCCATATAATAGTAATAATATGGCTCTGGTACAGGGGTGCACATAACTGGTACGCAGGTTATGTGCGTAGTCTGAAATGCGTACCGTCACTTGTGTCATAAAGCGCATTTGCGTACCGACGTACTTGTGAAGCTTTTCCAGAAGGCGGTTCGATCACCGGACGACAGAGTCGGTCTCCGTGTGCACAGACAGGGCTGCTGTTAACGTCGGTCTGTACAACGGAACTGTGCCAAAACTACGCCAACCGGCTGCGGAGGGAGACTTCCCCCCCCCCCTTCACTGGAGAACTGCGCTAAAACAGCTGATCACAACGTTCACACTCTGTGGTCACGAAGTACTCCCCTAGCCCCCCCTCTGTCGACTTTCCTGAAGTACTCCCCCGTTGATAGAAATCAACACGTAATGAATTAAGACCCCACGGTTTGATGATTGATAGGTGTGTGGGTTGTCTTTCATTTTGACACGCAGAACAATGTTATAATAAACATAGATACTGTATGTTAAATGGATATATCCGCCTTCTTTCATTTATCTTTCCATCCCCACAACAATATACATAAATAAATGGCATATTTTGGACATAGTTCGAATGGTGATCATGATTAATTAATCTTTAAACTGTGATTAATCTGATTAAAAATGTTAATTGTTTGACAGCCCTAGTTTAAACAGATGTGTGTGTTAAAGATGTTTTAGGGGGAATGTGTGTGCGTTCTGTTAAAGAGTCCTCTGTCTGTGAAATTACTCCAAAGCATGACTGTGGGACTGCCTAAGGGTACACACACACACACACACACACACACACACACACACACACACACACACACACACACACACACACACACACACACACACACACACACACACACACACACACACACACACACAATTGTATGTTTACTATCCACACCAGACCATTGTAAAGAGAAAAAAACAATGTGCAATTATTATAACATCCCCACCCTGTCCCAAAACCGAAGAAAGCTTCCGAAGAACTCAGAAGCAAAATAAAATTAACCATGCCCCAGAAAGCAACGGTTTTAATCAGTTGCATCCTCTCCCCAAAACTTACCATCTGCAAATCAACTTCCCTGCACTTGCTCTATCTCAGCCCCACTATCCACATTGATACAAGTACCTCAGAATCAAAGCGTGTTCAACTTTAAATGTATGTTAACAACCTTACACACGAAGAGGTTAAACAAAAAGCAGTGCTCGGGGATGCACACACACACACACACACACACACACACACACACACACACACACACACACACACACACACACACACACACACACACACACAATGTAAGGAGATGGAATCAACAAACTGCTGACTCATTGCTTAGGGTTCGCCCAGAATTAAAACCGGCCAAACTCCTCCCCGCTTATGTGTATAAATAGAGAGGCGAAGTCCCTCCCTTTCCGGGAGCCTCCATGGGACCCCGGAAGCGTAAAATTATACATTGAAGTCAATGGAGAGAGAAAGGTTATCTTTTGATCCCGTTTGAATTGTGCCACGAATGACACATATGATGTTTGTCAATTTAAAAGAATATTTTGCAAGTCAAAAAAATAAAAATGTGTCGTAAAACTGAAGTTACACTTTTTTTGTGTAAAACCGCTGAGTGAACTACAGTTCTCTGGTCTCGCACAATACGCGTCACCATCACAAAGATGGCCGTCACGTTAGCAAATTTCACATGTTTCTTTCAGAATGAGAATAAAAGTATAAAACGAGGTGAACATCATTACAAGTCTGGACACGTTGAGAGCTGTACATACACGAAAGGGGAGTTAGTCGGTTCTGTAAGAGCAGCGGGACCGGCTTTACAAGATGTTGGTGAGTAATATGAGTGCAATGTGTAACGTTAATGTCAGCTAGCTAACATTAGCTAACAAGGTACACTAACGTGTTTTGTTTCAGGAACTAGTTTTCTCCTTAAGAACTTCGTGGTCTCTGTGTATGCTGTGGATAACATTAGTGTTCACAAGAACAAGGTACACTCCCGTGTTTTGTTTTAGTTGCTCTTCAGATTGAAGCGGCCAGTTTTATATCGACTATACAGTATAGTCTATACTGTATGTGTGATCTCCTTTTACATCTCGTTGTGTCATTTGAGTTTATTTGCTGTGTGTAGATTCAAGGATGTTGGTGACATGAACATGACCATCGCGGAGGCAGTCCAGTTACCATCCTTCTGTCTCCGTGAGGAGGGTGGGTCATATATTCTCAAGGAGAATCACCCATACTGGCACCAGGTCCAAGGGCAGCTGCACATCACAGACCGGAGTCTCTGCTACTTTGTTGTATGGACCAGAAGGAGGCGATCATCATCCTCATCCCCAAAGACCCTGCATGGCATGGAAATCTCCTCCTCCTGGAGAACTTCTACAGCCAGCATATGCTCCCTGTGTTGGCCAGTAGAGAGGAGGACATTTAAATAGACATACTCTTAACACCCTCAGACTCTGCGTTGTGTTCCGTATGTGTGATGGGGTGTTATGCAGAGGGGAGGAAAACAGGACACAGCAGATTGGGATTGTGGTGGAGACGCTGAGCAGTTATTTCATTGTTGCATGTAATTATTATTATACTGCGTGCTTCTTAGTTATTCCATCTTTTGCTGTAACATGGATCTGTATGTAACTCTATATTTACTTTGTATCTACCACACTCCCTTCTACATCATACACCATCATTATACATGATGGTGTATATAGGATATATATATTTGTATACATATCTGTAAATTGTATAATTTAATTTTTCGTATTTGGGATTGTTGGAAACGTCTTTTTGATCTCTGTCTATAAACACAAACTGATTGACAATAAAGTTGACTTTGAAAAATATATATATTCTTTATGAAAATAGTTGACTGTTGGCGAAATGAATCCAAATTAAATGTTGGACTGAACTACAACTACACCTTTAAATCTCTACGGACTGTTTTTCAGTGGGATGGCAAGTTCCTATCTTTAAACATGTATTAGTTTTTTCTCAGAACAGATTTGATTTTCTGAAGTTAATTGAACTTTGGCGACCATGTAAGGTCATTATTAAAAGGTACAATTAATTTGTGTAGGGTTGACTAAAACAATGATAAACATTTCATTTGGATAATTTACTGACAGAATAAGAAACTCAATAATGCTCTACTCACCTGTTCCCTTTTTATAAAGTGAAACAGTTGAAACGATAGATTTTAGTAAACTTAAAAACAACCTTCTCCAAAAGCTATCAAGGAATATACCGAATACTTATTTTAGAACTTTATTACATATTATTTGTATATAGTTTGAATGATCCATAATTGACAGAAGCTTGTGTTTACACTGACCTGTTACTCATATTAATGTCTTTGTAACTTCAGTAAACCACTACCTCACTCATTTCTTTCATTCATCACGGTTCAGTAAACTAAGTGACACATTAACCAGTTTAATCATTATGATAACGTAGGATTGCAACTCTTTGAAACTGTAGGTGGCTCTTAAAAGAGCCGTTGTGTTTGGGTGTGCTGGTCTCAGGTCAGTCTAAGCCCTCTCTCCGCAGATGCGGCGGGCCAGCTGGATGTCCTTGGGCATGATGGTGACCCTCTTTGCTTGGTTCATCTTACTGGGGGGCAGCTACATGGATGTCGGTGCAGTCCACAGTCATTGTGCAGTTGAAGGCAGAATGGATGAAGGCAGAATGAAATTATTATTGACTCCGAATGAAGCACAACTTCATGTCATACAATACATTGACTTTATTTGTAGTTGTGTAAAAAAATAAAGCATTGATTAGCAAGCAGGACCTGCAGGAACAGAGCACGGTGATGGATGGAGCTGAGAAGAGAGAAGAATAAAGAAAACAGTTCAACTTTATTATCGGATATAAAAAATTCAATTTCAAAACAAGTTGCCGCTCCTACAGTTTTCTAGTGTGTGAAGATGATTTCACTTGACCTATGCAAAATATCACACTCAATACATGTGTGTCTCTGGGGGGTGCATTGTGCCTTTGATGTATATAAATAATATACCATAACCAAATACTATTACGTACAGTGGAAATCAGGTTGCCAGGGCAGGTCAGTGTGCATGTTCCTCAGGGTCTCAGCAGTTACAGGTGAGGGAAAGAAAATAAAAGATAAAAAGGTCAGTAACAACACTTTAAAGTAACAACACTTTGAATAATTATCTCTTCTAATAATTTTCTCTCAGAAATCACTCAACTACTGTCTTTCCAACAAACAGATTGACTCACCCTTACTGTCATCACAATGAAACACGTCCAGAAGAATCTGTCATGCAAAGCTCCCTGCCTGCCTTCGACTCTCCCTGACTGCTTCCATAGCACCCGGTGGATGGCGCAGTAGGCTACTCTTCAAATGTTTCACGAAATACTTACCATCATGACTACTCTTACTCTTACTTCATGTAATAAAATAATAACTTCATGGTAAGGCTACTAAAAATGACTAAGTAATGTAATGCTAACTAACGTGCTCGCTACTCGTCGCTACTAGCTAGGTAGCTAACGTGACTATATATGTTCCATGCACAACATGTATATTACCTATGATATTATGGAGCTATTTCAGGGTCATAAGTTTTGATCATTCAAAAAAATACAATTTATTTGAAAGTCCAAGTTTTCACCCTGAACTTTGAAAAATACAGTGTTGTATTCAAAACAAAAAAGAGTATTTGAAATAATTTTTCAGGTTGAATATTATTTTGATTCAGTTCAGCAATTTTTTTGAATAAAATATTTATTTTCATATTTCACTTTTATACATATTTTGATATTTGAATATTAGTTTTTTTCAGTTTCAGATTTAATTTTTTCAGTTTCAAATCTTTTTTTTTCGCTTTCAGATTAATTTGTTTCGCCTTCAGATCGTTTTTCACTTTCAGATCTTTTTTTTTCGCTTTCAGACTTTTGACCCTGATATTGCTTCGGGGGGCGGGGCTTACCAAAGAGTAGTTTGGTACCCTGAGTGACAGCCCTCCCTCTGTCATGATGCCTTCATGGATGTTAGGTAGCGCAAGAAATACAACTACACACTTTCTATACATGATACTCCTATGATTGGTGGTAAACAAAACTGATACTAGCATCAAAGTTCCGTTAAGCGAGCTGTTGAGCATCGTAGTTGGCAAACATTGCGGTATAAAAGCAATAAACTGTGCTAGAATGTGAAATTACGTATCCGCAATGAAGCGTTGTCCTTCCCCACTTCCACGTAGCTCCTTGAACGCAGCATAGTATTGGCTTGGCTTTTGTGATGGCGTCAGGTCCACCTGCTGGCTCCATGGCTGGCACCAGCGCACAGGTAAGAAATATTAACTTTTTTCCATTCATGGTCTTAGATGTTATCCAAGAGCATGATTATAATATTATAGCGACATACATAAAAGGAAGGCAGGCCTTTTGAGGTGGGGAATGAATGTGGCAACGTGGGAAACTAACCATGGCATTGAGGCTACTCATGTAGGCTATGCTATTAGCTATAGTCAGTAGGGCTGTGCAATTAATCGTATTTTAATCGCGATTACGATTTTGGCTTGCAACGATTACGAAAACAACGTAATAGAAATAAAACGATTATTATTTTTATTTAAAAAAAAAAAAAGGAATTATTATTTTATTTTTTTATTGTTTTTTCAGTTGAATTATACTTACAGTTCAGGTTAATCAACTCTTAAAAACATACGGTTCACTTTTTTATTTCAATAAATGGATGTTTTCAAAGTAAATGGATAATCGTTTTTAATAATCGTGATATCAATTATTGACCAAAATAATCGTGATAATGATTTTTGCCATAATCGCCCAGCCCTAATAGTCAGTGCAAGTGCATTTCTCTTATGTTGATAGAGTCCAGCTCACGTGTTTCTCAATCTGTTTTTGCCAGAGTCCATCCATCCATCTTCTCCCGCTTATCCGTGGTCGGGTCGCGGGGGTAGCAGTTCCAGCAGAGAGCCCCAAACTTTCTTTTCCCTGGCGACATCAACCAGCTCTGACTGGGGGATCCCAAGGCGCTCCCAGGCCAGCGAAGAGATATAATCCCTCCACCTGGTCCTAGGTCTACCCCTTGGTCTCTTCCCAGCTGGACGTGCCTGGAACACCTCCCTAGGGAGGCGCCCAGGTGGCATCCTAACTAGGTGCCCGAACCACCTCAACTGGCTTCTTTCGACGCGAAGGAGGAGCGGCTCAACTCCGAGTCCCTCCCTGATGACCGAACTTCTCACCTTATCTCTAAGGGAGACACCAGCCACCCGGCGGAGGAAACCCATCTCGGCCGCTTGTATCCGCGATCTCGTTCTTTCGGTCATGACCCATCCTTCATGACCATAGGTGAGGGTAGGAACGAAAATGGCCCGGTAGACAGAGAGCTTTGCCTTCCGGCTCAGCTCCCTTTTCGTCACAACGGTGCGGTAAAGCGACTGCAATACCGCTCCCGCTGCTCCGATTCTCCGGCCCATCTCATGCTCCATTGATCCCTCACTCGAGAACAAGACCCCGAGATACTTGAACTCCTTCACTTGGGGTAAGGACTCATTCCCTACTTGGAGTGGACAGTCCATCGGTTTCCTGCTGAGAACCATGGCCTCAGATTTGGAGGTGCTGATCCTCATCCCAGCCGCTTCACACTCGGTTGCGAACCGATCCAGTGAGTGCTGAAGGTCGCAGACCGATGAAGCCATCAGAACCACATCATCTGCAAAAAGCAGTGGTGCAATCCTTAGTCCACCGAACTGCAGACCCCCCCCCCCACGACTACGCCTCGAAATCCGATCCATGTATATTACAAACAGGATTGGTGACAAAGCGCAGCCCTGGCGGAGGGCCAACCCTCACCGGAAATGGGTCCGACTTACTGCCGAGGACCCGGACACAGCTCTCGCTTTGGGAGTACAGAGATTGGATGGCCCTGAGTAGAGACCCCCTCACCCCATACTCCCGCAGCACCTCCCACAGTAACTCCCTGGGAACCCGGTCATACGCCTTCTCCAAGTCTACAAAACACATGTAGACCGGATAAGCGTACTCCCAGGCCCCCTCCAGGATCCTTGCGAGAGTAAAAAGCTGATCCGTCGTTCCACGACCAGGACGGAATCCACATTGTTCCTCCTCAATCTGAGGTTCGACAATCGGCCTGAGTGGCGATCGTAATTCATCTGTGGCTGCAGCAGCACACACTTTAATAACCATGCTCACACAGCATCTAAGCCAGGGACAGCCGGAAGGAAGGAAGGAGGACCAGACACTGCCTGGTCCTTCTGTAGAGCAGGAGATGGCCAGGTTTTAGATTTTAATACATATATATTTGTGTTTATCTACAGGTAAACTGCAAGTTGATATGTCCATTTATGATTATGTGCTAAACAACATTACTTTTTTGTTTAAATAATGCAGATCTTTCCCTGGATTCTTTGTGAGAAAAAAAAGATTGCCTTGGGAAGAGAAAGCTTCCAGCTCTCAAGACCTTTGCAACTCAAGCGAAGAAAAACTGGAGACCCTTTACATTTTATGTTTACCTGTTAAACTTCAATGCAGACAGTACCCCAACAGCATCGGAAGAATATGCGCTTGCCCAGGCGGGACTGGGCAAAAGACATATATCGATGCCCCTGGACGTGAGCCATGAAGAGGTATTGTATAAAGAAAACCATATTTATATAACCTGTATTCATATTTGAAACTTCGAACTTATTTGTAGAGTTGGTTTGATTTCAAGAACACCCTACTTTATTGTTTCCTTAGTTCTTCAGTCTCCTGAAAAAGGAATATTCAAAGTTGCAGGCGCTGGATGGAGAATGGCTCCTCTACAAATCAACAGGTGCGAAAAACGTGTCAAATAACATTAATTGTAATACATTTTCATTTAAATATTGAGCTTAAAGCAACTGAAATGATTCAAACAATGTAAATTACAGGAGGTCAGGGTAAACGAAAACTTATAACAGGGTGTCCGCGGGGTCTTCAAAAGTTTTAAAAGTTGATTTAGCCAAAAATAAGGCTTTTAAAAAGTATTAAAAAGTATTAAATGGAATTGTTCAAGGTATTAAACTGTGTAGCTTGTTTGCAATAAGTAAATTATATTCTAGAGTTTGCCTGAATTTAATCATTGCGTAGGTGCGTAGTGTGATTCTGTGTAGTTTTATTTTTTTTTCATGCCATTGGATTTGACGTCATCTGAACAGGACATTGCACGCTCACTAATGACTGCTTCTTGATAGCGCGCGAAGGTCTGTTTACGCCGGTTACAAAATGGGGAAATGCAAGTTTGCATCCAAATGGTTGGAGGATATGGAGTTCGCACCATGGCTGAGGCCCGTTTCTGGGAATAACCGTGAGGCCTACTGCTGCGTGTGTCGGAAGGCGATTAGTGTTGCCTCGATGGGGATCAAAGCTGTCCGGTCCCACATGCTAAGTGCTAGCCACAAAGCCGCTATGGGACGCAAACAACAGGTCTCAATCGCGCATTTCTGCGCAACATCACCGCCCCCACCCACCATCGCTGAAGCTACGACAGCCTCCGCCACTTCATTTCAAGTTACTGCTGACCTCCGAGTGATGCTGGCCGCCACTCCAACGCTGCGGGCAGAGGTTCTGTGGTGCCTCAACACCGTAATGAAACACCAATCCATAAATTCCAATGAAGGGATTTCCGATCTTTTCCAAGCTATGTTCCCAGATTCAGAAATAGCCAAGAAGTTCGCCTGTGGAAAAGACAAAACAGGGTACATAGTCCGATTCGGCTTGGCTCCTTACTTAACAGCTCGTTAATAGCATCAACAAGGCTGGGCCGTTTGTGCTGATGTTTGACGAGAGCCTTAATCAAGCCACCAAGAAAAAACAGATGGACGTCCACATTCGTTTTTGGGATGATGGCTGTGTCCGGGCCAGGTATCTTGGGTCGCAATTTTTGGGACACGGAAGAGCCGAGGACTTGTTGCATCACATTAAAGTAAGTGTATCTCTAGTTTACTTGCATTTCGTGTTTAGGGCCTGCCTGGGCTATAGCCACGGGTCTTTTTTCTTCAATCCCAGGTCTTTTTTTATTTTCAAAACATTTATTATGAATATGAATTATGTGCTTTGTAAACGACTGAATCTTTTGTGGCACACATGGCTATTTTCGGTAAATTTGGCATCTTTTCAGACGCTCTTAGGCAATTAGCGAGTATTATTTAAGATGCGACTAGCGACACATTTTTACGACAAAAGTTATTACCGGGGGAAATGCGAGAAATATACATAAAGATCTATTATATGGTAATTTAGCATGTTGCTCAGAGTCATCTCAGTCAGCAGCAGCGCCGTGTAGATAGATTATATTATACGGCTCTGGTCAGCAGCAGCACAGCGTCTCTCCCTCTGGTGAGAGTTAGTTACTATGGTTACGGGAACGCTCTGTGTCTCTGTCGCCCTGAAACTTTCTCGCGATTCACAGTGGGAGGAGAGAACGGACATACCACCAGTAATTTGTTTCAATTATAAAATGTAAGTTAATATTGCAATCTTGCTTCATGAAATTTGAACACTAAATAAATGACTAATTTAAGTGTTTGAGTGACAAACCTATAGTTGCACCTTACCGTGCATCTGAATGACCCTGTATTTCAAGAATACACTTTCAAGGATTGTTGTCATTAATTTATTACTGTTAATTCACAGGAATGTGGTGCACAACTGAAGATGAGGCAGCTTATGTCTGTCAGCATGGATGGACCCAACGTCAACTTCAAATTGGTGAACCTTCTACAGAAAGAGCATGCAGAGCTCTATGGAGGTGCTCAGCTTGTCCTTGTTGGAAGCTGTGGCCTTCACACCCTCCACAACGCAGTAAAGGCCGGTTTTACGATGTGGCAGCTTGAAAGGCTCCTGAGAGCAATGCACTACCTCTTCCACAACGTTCCTGCGAGGAGAGAGGACTTCACCAGTCTGACAGGGTCCTCCTGCTTCCCACTACCATTCTGCGGCCACAGATGGGTTGAAAATGTCCGTGTGGCAGAGAGAGCGGTTGAAATTTGGCCGATGCTACAGAAGTACGTGGATGGTGTCAAGAACAAGAAGATCCCAAACCCTGCCACAGCCTCTTATGACACCATTGCGGCAGCACAAGGGGATCCACTCATCATAGCCAAGCTGCAGTTCTTCTTTGCGATATCCAGGACCTTCAGCCCCTTCCTGTTAAAATTTCAAACTGATGAGCCAGTGATGCCCTTCTTAGCTAAAGACTTGGCTGAGTTACTGAAGGTAATAATAACAGTAATTAAACTGAATTTGATTAATCCACACTAATGGTTCTGTCATTAGATTTCTTGTTATTTCTTTATAATATGGTAGAGTCTACTGAGACGGTTTGTGAAGAGGGAGCTCCTAGAGGACATCACCCCCCTGAAGCTCACCAAAGTCGATGCAGCTGATGAGAAGAACTGGGTCTCCCCGATGAATGCTAACATAGGCATTGGTGCTGAATCTGTCATCAAGGTAATTTTGATATATTTTCAGAGATGTACAGATTTATACAGTTATGGGCCTACTATGTCTTTGCTCTACCTGTACACTGATCCAGCCAGTGTAATATGATAAATTTACCTTTTTACCATTTTATTATGCTAATGAAAGGACATTTGTAAATCATCCATTCTGCACAATTTACAGTCCATGTATTGTTTGTCAGGCACTTCAGAGCAAACCAGGGAGCAGAGTAGGTGAGCTTTCTGTGCTCACGTTCAGGAAAGAGTGCATGAAGGGCCTGGCTGCAATGGTCAAGAAAGTGCAGGAGAAAAGCCCCCTCAAATTTCCAGTCGTCAGGCACATTGCATGTTTGGATCCCACAAACATGAGCAGGGATCCAGAGTGGTGCATCGGAAAGATGAAGAGTGTAGTCCAAAGATTCCTGGAGGACAAGCAGTTGGCAGGAGGAGTTTCAGCTGGTAGGAACAAGTATTGTTTAGGGACAATAGAAGCTTGTGTGGATTTAATTATTACGCATTCTTGTTTACATTTGTTTTAGGAAATCTACAATACACTGCTTTTTATGTGTACAGATGCTGCAGCTATGTATCTCTCAAACGAATGATGAAGCAGACGACTCTGGAATGAAATATAATGACATATGAATATTTACTTCTTTAATTTTCTCTGTCAATGTTGTAGGTGATGTGATCGTCCAGCAATTTGAAAGATTTCTGTCTGTTGAGGGTAGAGGTGAAGGCTTCCTCTCCTTCCAGCCATTTGAGCAGCGGCTCGATGTTTTCCTGCACGAAGCTCTCAGCACATACCCTGAGCTGCGGAGATTCTGCCAGAGCCTTCTACTTCTGTCCCATGGTCAAGCCACGGTTGAAAGGGGGTTCTCGGTCAACAAGGAGGTTGAAACTGTCAACCTCCTTGAAGAATCCCTGGAGGCACAAAGGTTGATCTGCGACCAGGTTAGTGTCTGTGGGGGCGTTCTAAAGGTGCCACTCACCAAGGAGCTCCTGGCTTCTGCGGCCTTCGCAAGATCAAGGTACAGGATTTACCTGGATCAACAACAGAAGAAGAGACAGAGTGCCACACAGAGCCTCAAGAGAAGAGCAGTTGAAGATGAGCTAGAACAGCTCAAAAAGAAAAAGAAGATCCTAAAAGAAGTGTGCAGCGTCCTTCAGAAAGATGCTGATCAACTTGCTGAGCAGGCTGAGGGAAAAGCTGGATCTTTAATGGCTCAACTGCTAACAAAGTCCAACACCCTCAGGAGGAGGCACAAAGAGAAACGCATTGAGCTGGAACAAACCGAAAAAGAGTGGGACAGCAAAGCAAATGAATTGAGGCACATGCCATGATGGGTATTTGTGAGCTCCTACATGGCATTACCCCGTTGAAGCTGACCAAAGTTTAACATTTTGTCAATTGTTTTGTTTATTGGTCAAATAATGGTTTATTTTTTCTAATAAACCATGCATTGGGTTGGTCACAAAATTCATTCTCTTGTGCTTTGTTCTATCTGAATTATAATAAGGAGTTATCATAAATGGTTTAGTTGTGCTATCTTAAAATCAATACTGTATATAGTAAATGTGAGGTAAAGTGTGTCGCCAATGTTAGAACTTGAAGTGGCGATGAGGTCTTAAAATGTATGGAAAGGGTCTTAAAAAAGGTCTTAAAAAGTATTAAATTTGACTTCAGGATTCCTGTATATACCCTGTATAATGATTCCGCCTGACTCGGACGGATACACCGGCACACTCCTCCGCAGTGTCACAGGGGCAGGGAAGAACACCCTGTATATTGTCCCTCTGCAGCATGAATTCGACCTAACACCTTTGCCCGCGGATGCTGTAGAGTTCCAGAATATGCCAAAAGCCCAATGCCAAACATGCAAGTTACATTTTCCTCTGCAAATTTTGGCTCTGCAGCAAGAGCGTCCGCTCTCCGCTTCCTGTCACCCGAGGGGAGACGAGCGCAGTGTGTGCATGCTACCTGCTGGTTTAGAGCCGCGTACGCGTGCTCTGACCCCAGGCAGGATTCACATACTGCTTTTATCTGTGCTGGTCATAACTCATTATGAACCCAGAGCCACATGAGGGACAATCACGGACGCAGTTGTTGCTCATGATGATTCTCAATTGCTGTGCTTCAGTAACTGTGCTGGTTTGCTGAGGGAGCGGATTGCCGGGCCTCCTTCCTATTTATACCGGAAGGAAGCCCGAGGGTGGGGCCCACCTTGCGGGTGGGCCTGGACTACAAGTGTTTCAGTGCTGCGCGGGTGCGCAGGGGGATTACCCAATAGCGATAGCCTTAGACGGCGAAGCCATATACGAAATAGAACTTAAGAAGGTTATCAAAAACATCTTTAGAAGGTATCACAAAACATTTCAAGAACGTTTTTAAAGAATGTTATCCTACCTTTCAGAAGAACATTCTGGGAACCAAAATAAAACGTCCCGCTGAAAACATTCCTAGAACAACGAATGGTAACAAATATTTCTAGTTGGGAACTCACACATGCCATCGCAAACATGCAATATCTGCTTACAGCTTATCATGAATTACGTGCATGTTTGTTTTTTTCAAAAGGAAAATATGATGACATCAGATTTTTTTTAAAACATCCTTTTCAAACAAATGCAACAAGTTTGTTGTTTAAAGCGCTCTAGAAATAAATCTGACTTTGACCATGTTAATATTTGCCATAACAGGAATGTTTTATAAAAAAAGAATAACATCCTGAAAACATTTTCAGAATGCTGCTTGGAGAATGTTCTTCATTTGTTATCATGTAACATTGAGGGAACGTTTTATAAAGAACATCCTTAATGTGTTACCCAACAACGTCCAAAACACATCCTTAGAATGTTGCAGGCAAAACGTTCCACCTTTGTTAACATATCACATTAAAGGAACATTTTATAAAACACTTTCTGTCATCTCAGGCCTCAATAACATCCTGAAAACATTTGCAGAATGTTGCAGTTAAAATGTCTTAGTTAACCTTAAACCTTATAGGAACATTATTTGAAAAAATAAACATTCTAAAAAGGTTCTTTGAACATCAGATTAAAACGTTTCTTTAAAACCTTATTATAACCTGTAGGTAACGTTAGCCAAAGTTGTGAGAACGTTCCCCGCTAGCTGGGTTGTAATGCACTGTTGAGGAGCCTGCGACCCAAGTTTTTCATTCATTGCATAACTACACCGTAGTTGTGTATATGATATGTCAATAAACCTTAGAAAATATTGAAAGGAATGTGCAAAATAGTCATTATATACAGTCTTTAATTAACTATTAGTAGAGAATAACGAATAATGAATATACTTTATAGCAGTGCTTCTCAAAGTGTGGTCCGCGGACCACTGGTGGTCCGTGACCGCCCCCTAGTGGTCCGTGAGTATATTGGTAACATTTCACATTTGAAATAAATAAATAAATTAAAGTTTTCCGCACTCTAGCAGAAATATCTCCGCAATGGAGCGAGCTGAAGTTTCACTTTCGATTGCATGATATAGCCCAGCGCAACACCTTCATCACACATGTTGCCACTTGTATGTATCATTTTCAGGCGATTTGTAATCTATTCTAGAAAAACGATGTGTTTTTGGATATTTGTGGAGTTAGGTGGTCCGCGAGTGTTTTTTTATTGGTTAAGTGGTCCTTGGTATGAAAAAGTTTGAGAAACACTGCTTTATAGGGATCCTATTAATATCTAATAATACAAATAATACCATTCAATAACGTGCTTAAACAACCAGATGTCCCTTCATATCAGCTGTGCACCGTTATGGTGTAAATACACCCTATCTACCAATTGGATCAAATATAAAAGTCAGCCGAATTAGTGTTGATACTGCAAGGAGACGTATTTTGTGAAAATAAATATAAGATGTTGTTTAATTGATGATATATTTATGATCCACGTCACGTATTCAGTTTTGGTGGCATTTCTTACAGTTTGCAAAAGGTCTTCTGATCAGGGCTCTATAAATAAATATCTACGGCAGATTTGTAATATTTAATGCAGCCGAACCGTGTATTACAATGCCGTTATGTGATGACTTCCAAAGAGAAAAGCAAGCACAATGGGAATAAAGTATTTTATTTTTAAAAAATGTCTTCGGATTTCACATCGTATAAACACCTTTTCCCAACCATCCAATCACCGAGCTGAGGATCTTGCCTACGTCTGTTTCCGGTATTTGTTTATGATGATGTGATGTGAGATGTGAGACTGGATTGGAGAATTGCACAGGGGAAAATAACGTATCTATGCCACAATTGTAGATGCAGATTGTGCAACTAATACGTTTGCGCTGTGGACTAACACTATACGTTGACGGGGAAGGGGGTAGCAATAAAGATAACACCATTAAACAATTACACAACATAACAGAAATAATATCGATAGCAGCGTCCCCAGCAACCACCTTGGGAACAATGAAAACGTTGTATGGACACAATTTCCTGAAGTAATCTTCGTAATAACTAGCAAACTAAAGATCATGTACATCCACTGCACACATCATCTGAACAACCTGATCTCACCAGAATGCGTGACTTGTGGAAATTGATGTGAGATATTGTACCAAAGAAGTGTGATACATGTAAAAGGGCAAAAAGTCTTGTTGCACTTTCCAGACATTAAAATAGGTCTGTTGAGTTCCCTGGTAATTATCAAATAGTAGCAGTTAAGTGAATACTGTTCAAGCAATACCTGTGTTTGTGTTTTATAGTGATTTCTCTGTTTTGATCCTTTCATAAATGTGAGGACTAAAATGGCGAGAGACAAAGGGCTGTAAAAAATAAGTTTTATTGCAGTGGGGGAGGTCGAGGTATGCAGACAGGGTGAGTGGGCCAGGGGAGAGGAAATTCTGTTTGAGATCTCTGGCAGGCCAGGTTTTAAGGAAATCTATGTACCTTGAATAAGTATATGTGTGAGTTTATACATTCCTGTGTGTTAATAGTTGAAGGAACAAAAGGTACATTTTTCCTCTCCAATATAGAGAGGTTTTTTATAGATTTCTGAAACAATGTTCCCTTTTTTGTTAGAAATAGATGAGCACAATAGTTTTTTCTTTGACTGTTTACCTGTTTATCAAAAGAGTGTTTTAAGCTATTTGTGAAGAAGGAAGATGCAGAATTAAGGGTGATTTCTGTTTGGAGTGTAAAGATTATCCCTGATAATGTTTTCTGGGTTAAACCATCGATATGTTTTACAAATGGGGAGGGGCATTTTCCTTGAGTTTTAATGGGGTGCCTTCCCAACACCTGTGGCTTTCAAAGCTGCCAGACGCTGATTTCCCTGTGAGATAGCGTTTTGGTATCTCCCCAATGAAACGCCACCCCTTCTTTTGTATTAGGGAAATGTTTTTCTGGTGGTTGGCCCTCTCTTCATGCGCTGTCCAGACGATAGGATGTCCGCAGGGCGTGAATAAGGGCGGGAGTACTCCACACATTGCTTATATGACTCTTTGAATTGTATAAGTAATGTATTATATTATATCGTATTGCATTATACTACTTTGTTTAATTAAAACGGATTATTGTTTAACTGGTATCCTGGTGTCTTCTAATTCCTTCCCTGTTATGATTTCAAGCAGGACTCGTCAAAACAACACGCGGTGAGGAGTTGGGTTGTAAAAACCCCCACCTCGCAACAGACTCCACCACAACTTCTTAACACCACAATGCGTGGTGGAGTCACGAACTTTGTCACATTTACGTGTCGGCACCACGCAAACAACCCCTATGTAAAGTGAATGAGGCTCCTTTGTCGTGGTGCACACACGCATTTCTACAACGTCTCGCAGTGAGCTTTTATTCTATAAAACGTTTTTTAAATCTACTGTATAGCTTGTAGTAACTCACGGGAGGCTTCTTTTATTTTATTTGTATTCATAATAATTTGTATTTGTCGTTAGAATGTAAAAATCACATTAGTTACGAATTTGTGTTCTCAAAAAACAGTGCATTGTGTGTAATGCAACTGATTTTTATTAAATTAGTTAGTTTTTAAGGAAGGCCAGAGCTTCAGCTGTGTCAAATAGATTGTTCCCTTTAGTTAACGATCATGTCCCCTATTGTATTACGAGAATTGTACACCCGGAAGTAAGTATTCTCCTTACTGTCGATTGATTTTACAGTGATATCTGCACTACTCATCGACTAAAAAACACCAGATTATCCTTGTTAATTACACAACATTGATTGGTTTGAATTGTGTACAATGCTTTTGTATTTTCCCCCTTCGATTCGGAGAAACAAATATTTGTTCTGAGTTTTAGGATGGCCGAAGACACTACACTACCCATAATCCTCAGCCATCGTTTGGGACTACACCATGTGCTTAGCTTGACAAACCCCGTGATCAGTACTCAACCTCTGTGATTGGATGTTGGAGTGATAGTGCGCGAAGTTTACACAGAGCGTCAAAAAGGACTTTGAAATGGAATGAAACCCATCGGCGGCACACTATTCAAAACAGGAATCGAACGTGTCCTACCCCCCCCCCCCCTCCCCCCTTAGGTCACAGGCTCCTCCAACAGTGCTACGCAATAAAACAGATACACAGAAAAAATAGTGAAATAGTGCAATAAGAGTCTGCAATAAGTGATTGGAATATGATATATTAGATAAATAATTTCTAAGTAGCAGCCAGATGAATGTTGTTTCTAAGTTCAGGTGTTTAATAATCGTATAGCCTGTGGGATGAAGCTGTCTCTGTGTCTGGTGGTTTTAGTCCGGATGCTGCGGTACCACCTGCCAGACGGCAGCAGACAGAACAGTTTGTGGCTGGGGTGATGGGGGTCTTTTATAATCCTGAGGGCTTTCTTTAAGGTTAACCTGGTATTTTTACTCCACTACATTTATTTTAGTTACTTTACAGATTTGGATTAATGATGTGAAATATAAACAACCCTTAAATCAGACTTTAGTTACACCTGAGTGAAATTCTGTTACGGTTATCTGAGAGAACCCAAACGCAGGACACGGCAGTGTGTTATAAAGGTTTTATTTGGAGGAGATAATCCGGCTGGAGAGTATCCACTGGAGCGTAATCCACTGAAGAGTATCCTCCGGAGTTTTAATCCACTGGAACGTAATCCACTGAAGCGTAATCCTGGAGCACAAGAAGAACAGGTAAGAATAAATTCAGGTGTAGCGAAAATAGTCACTATACTATAAGAAGGCTGAGAAGGCTAAGAGTTTTACCACTGGGGTTTAACAACGATCTGGCGCTGACAGGTTGTGGAGCCTCCGCTGATATACCATCTGTAATGGCTGATGGGAATCAGGTGTGTTGCAGTGGAGAGTGCTCAACTGTTTGCAGCTGGTGGAGATTTGAGCTGGGAGCCAGGAGTGACAGGCACCACGCCCACACAGACAGGGAAAGGGAAAACACACACACAAGGAAGGTGGCTGGAGAATGCAACCACCACAGTACCCCCCCCTTAAGGGACGCCTCCAGGCGGTCTACCAGGTTTACCAGGTCTTCCAGGGTTATCCCGGTGGAAGTCCCGTATCAGAGATGCGCCCACGATGTCTCGCCGGGGAACCCAACACCTCTCCTCTAGACCATAGCCCTCCCAATCCACCAGATATTGGAATCCCCTTCCACGGCGACGAACGTCCAACAATCGCCTGACGGTGTACTGGAGGAGACAAAGGACTGCTGGCAACAGGTTTCAACAGAGATACATGAAATGTTGGATGAACCTTCATGTGTGAGGGAAGTTTGAGTTTGACTGCAGATGGATTAATAATGGAGTCGATGATGAAGGGACCGACATACCGTGGGGTACGTTTTTTTGACTGTCTTGAGTGGGAGATCTTTGGATGAAAGCCAAACACTCTGACCTGGTAAGTAGTTGGGGGCCTGGGTCCTGTGGCGGTCTGCGATGAGGCGGTTGCGGGCAGCGGAGCGGAGCAGGGCTGCTCGGGTGTCCCTCCACACCTTACGACAGCGACGAAGGTGGGCCTGAACGGAGGGAACAGCAACTTCCTCTTCCTGGGCTGGAAACAGAGGTGGTTGGAAACCCATGGCACAATGAAAAGGTGAAATACCTGTGGCTGCACTTGGCAGGGAGTTGTGGGCATACTCGATCCATGGCAGATGTGGGACCCATGACGAAGGGTTCTTGAAAGCCACACAACGAAGGGCCGACCCCAGATCCTGGTTGGCCCGTTCTGTTTGCCCGTTCGTCTGAGGATGATAGCCAGATGACAGGCTCACCGATGCTCCCAGAGCCTGACAGAAGGCCTTCCAAACGTGGGAAATGAACTGGGGGCCCCGGTCAGAGACGATGTCGGTGGGGATCCCATGAAGTCGAACTACATGGTTGACCAGAAGATCTGCAGTCTCTCGGGCAGTGGGAAGTTTGGAAAGAGCCACAAAGTGTACCATCTTTGAGAATCTGTCCACAATAGTTAGGATGATGGTATTTCCTTGTGAAAGTGGAAGTCCAGTAACAAAATCCAATGCCACATGCGACCAAGGGCGACTAGGTACTGGCAGTGGGCGAAGCAGGCCAGCGGGAGGCTGGTGGGAGGACTTGGCGCGGGCACACACTGTACAGGCAGCAACAAAGGCCCTGGTGTCTTGAGCCATGGAAGGCCACCAGAAGCGTTGTTTGAGAACGAACAGTGTGCGATGGACACCAGGATGACATGAGAAACGAGAGGTGTGTGCCCACTGCAGGACCTTGGAGCGAACAGGGGTAGGCACAAAAAGACAATTAGCTGGGCAGTTACCTGGGCTAGGCTGCGCTCGCTGGGCCTCCCTGACCAATGACTCAATCTCCAAGGTAACAGCCCCTACCACGCAGGAGGCAGGCAGGATAGTGTCTGGACTGGCAGCTGGTCCATCGGAAGCGAACTGGCGAGAGAGGGCGTCAGGCTTGAGGTTCCGTGACCCTGGACGGTAGGTGAGGGTGAATGAGAAGCGGCCGAAATACAGGGCCCATCGAGCCTGACGGGAGTTAAGGCGCTTGGCAGATTGGATGTACGCCAGGTTCTTGTGGTCCGTCCATACAATAAAAGGGAGTTCAGCTCCCTCCAGCCAGTGCCTCCACTCCTCTAGGGCAAGTTTGACAGCCAGCAGCTCTCTGTTACCCACGTCATAGTTCTTCTCAGCTGGGGTGAGGCGGCGAGAGAAAAATGCACAAGGATGCAATTTTTGGTCTCGTTCCGAGCGCTGGGAAAGAACTGCTCCTACCCCGGTGTTGGAGGCATCGACCTCCACAACGAACTGGCGAGAGGAATCAGGGTGGATGAGCACAGGGGCAGTGGTGAAGAGTCTCTTTAGCTCTGAAAAGGCTGCATCGCACTCTGGGGTCCAGGAAAAGCCAGTTGTGGGGGAAGTGAGTCTGGTTAAAGGACCCGCCACTCTGCTGTAGTCCCTGATGAAGCGCCGATAGAAATTGGCGAAACCAAGAAACTGTTGAAGCAGTTTGACTGAGGTTGGTTTGGGCCACCCCACCACCGCTTGGATCTTCTCAGGGTCGGACCTAAGCTTTCCTTCCTCAACGATGTAGCCCAGGAATGAGACTGTGTTGACATGGAATTCGCATTTCTCCGCCTTTACAAAGAGTCTGTTCTCCCGGAGTCTCTGCAGCACCTGCCTGACATGGATAATGTGCTCCTCCTTGTTACGAGAGAATATGAGGATGTCATCCAGGTAGACAAAGACTGACCGGTTGAGGAGGTCACGGAGCACATCGTTCACCATTGACTGAAAGACTGCAGGGGCATTCGTCAGTCCAAAAGGCATCACCAGATACTCGAAGTGACCGAGTGGTGTGTTAAAGGCCGTCTTCCACTCGTCCCCTTCTCGGATTCTGACGAGGTGGTAGGCATTGCGGAGGTCCAGTTTGGAAAAAATGGTGGCTTCCTGGAGGGGTTCAAAGGCGGAGTTAATGAGGGGTAGTGGGTATTTGTTTTTTACAGTAATGGCATTGAGACCCCTGTAATCAATGCAGGGCCGCAGTGAGCGGTCCTTCTTGGAGACGAAGAAAAACCCAGCACCGACCGGGGAGGAGGATGGCCGAATGACACCAGCAGCCAGGGAGTCATGGATGTAATTTTCCATGGATTTTCTCTCAGGGCGAGATAGGTTGAACAGACGTGAGGAAGGCAGAGGGGCCCCGGGAAGGAGGTCAATGGGACAGTCGTAGGGTCGATGAGGAGGAAGAGAAAGAGCTCGCTGTTTACTGAACACCTCTCCTAGGTTATGATATTCAGTGGGGACAGATGACAGGTCAGGCGGCTCGATCTTGAGTGGTGGAGAGGCGGCCTCTGCTGGCGGTAGGGCAGACTGCAGGCATGAGGATAAGCAAAAAGAACTCCAACTAATGATCTTGCCAGTTACCCAATCAATCTGGGGGTTGTGTGTTCTTAACCAGGGATGGCCCAACACTATGGGGGCCTGAGGTGAGGAAATTAGGTGAAACTGAATAAACTCACGATGGTTTCCAGACAGAATGAGGTTTACTGGCTTGGTGCGGTGAGTGACTTGGGCCAGGAATTTTCCATTTAGAGCATTAGCACTAAGAGGTGAATCTAACACTTCGCAGGAAATTCCTGCCTGAGCTGCAATGTCAATGTCCAAAAAATTCTCATCCGCCCCCGAGTCCACTAAGGCGAGCAGGGGTAGGGACTGTTGGTTGCAGCAAAGCATGGCTTCTAGCTGCGTTCTGGGTCGGGGGTTGAGAGAGGAGGAAGGGCTCGCCAGAATCCCCACAGCTACTGACGAGCCTGACCTTTTGGCAGACTAGGACAGGAGGAAACGAGATGACTGGTTTGGCTGCAATAAACACATTCCCCAGCATGGATCCTTCTAGCACGCTCAGATGGTGAGAGGCGGGCCCTTCCCACTTGCATGGGCTCATCTCCATGGGATGAGGCTGAGTAAGGAGTTGGGAAAGATCGGGGAATAGGGGTAGTGGCGGTTCCAATTTGGGGATCAAGTGAGAAGTCGCTGGGATTGGAGTGACGGCTAGTCCTATCCCTACGTCTCTCTCTGAGGCGATTATCAATCTTAATGGCTGTGGCTATTAAATTATCCAAGCTACCTGGATCATCCCTAGCCGCTAGCTCGTCTTTAATTGCTTCGTTCAGCCCCTGAAGAAAAGCATCCTGTAGTGACTCGTTATTCCAGCGTGAGTCGGAAGCCACTGTTCTAAACTCCACTGAAAATTCGGCTACACTACGGGAGCCCTGCCGGAGAGAAAGAAGGCGCCTAGCAGCATCCCTCCCCCGTACCGGGTGATCAAAAACTTTTTTCATTTCGGAAATGAAAGTATCATATGACCAGCAAATGTGTGGCTGGCTCTCCCTAACAGCTGTAGCCCAATCTAAAGCTCTCCCCCTCAACAGGCTCATTACATATGCTACCCTAGCCCCATCTGTGTGATAAGTACTAGGCTGCTGCTCAAAAACTAACGTACACTGGAACAAAAAGGCTCTACAATTACCCAAATCTCCAGCGTATCGTTCAGGTGTGGGAATGACAGCCTCTCGTAGCTGATGGAGGAGTGCGGCAGGAGGGGGGGGAGGGGCTGTCGGCTGTGCAGCGTGCTGCGGAGGAAAAGCCTGTGAAGTGAGCAGTTCTACCTGCGTGCCGATTCTTTGCACATTAACGGAGAGGTTCCGGAGAGTCTCCAATGCCTCACGGAGAACTGTATCATGATGCCCCACGAGAGCGCCTTGACTGGCCAGGGCTTGGCAGAGTTCGTCCGTAGTTTTGGCCTGGTAGCCGGTGTCCGCTGGGTCCATACTGGCCAGATCGTTCTGTTACATCTGAGAGAACCCAAACGCAGGACACGGCAGTGTGTTATAAAGGTTTTATTTGGAGGAGATAATCCGGTTGGAGAGTATCCACTGGAGCGTAATCCACTGAAGAGTATCCTCCGGAGTTTTAATCCACTGGAACGTAATCCACTGAAGCGTAATCCTGGAGCACAAGAAGAACAGGTAAGAATAAATTCAGGTGTAGCGAAAATAGTCACTATACTATAAGAAGGCTAAGAGTTTTACCACTGGGGTTTAACAACGATCTGGCGCTGACAGGTTGTGGAGCCTCCGCTGATATACCATCTGTAATGGCTGATGGGAATCAGGTGTGTTGCAGTGGAGAGTGCTCAACTGTTTGCAGCTGGTGGAGATTTGAGCCGGGAGCCAGGAGTGACAGGCACCACGCCCACACAGACAGGGAAAGGGAAAACACACACACAAGGAAGGTGGCTGGAGAATGCAACCGCCACAAATTCAGTGAAGGTGATTGTCAAGTGCCAACAATCAGGCGAGATATTTGATAGTTGGTGCTTGAGAAGACTAAATATTTATCTGCAGATCCGTTTAAAGCATATTCATTACTCGTTATTCTCTAATAGTTAATTAAAGACTGTATATAATTGCTATTTTGCACATCCCTTTCAAGATTTCAAGATGTTCTAAGGTTTATTGACATATCATATACACAACAGTGTAGTTATGCAATGAATGAACAACTTGGGTCACATCCTCAACAGTGCATTACAAGACATCTATCAATATGTGTGTACCTCCACCATTACACTGTCGTATTCTGCACATTTCTTATACTATCTACATAAATAAGATTATAATTAATGTGTATAATATCAGTTAAAATAAGTGCTTCAACATAGTTAACATTGCAGGAAAGTTGATTGTCAAGTTCCAAAACAAACCATGCAATTTAGACTTTGTCAAGCTTAATATTTATATATATTTATATTTGTATGTACTCTTAATATTTAAATGTTTTCATAAAATATAACATATTCAAAAGTGCTTTACAAAAATGACATTAAGAAAAAGGCATTTTAAACAGTCATTCAAAAGCAACACAATCTTCCTGCATTGCAATGACTCTAAACGTGTAATAACGTGCTTTAACCAGTAGGTGGTTTGGGTTAAAAAGCTGTCAAGTTTACCGTGTTATCAACATAAAATATACTGCTGTTTCCGGTTTAGTTTACGACGAATATTATTTTGTTATTGTTTTGATATTTGTAACACAAAAGCGATGGAAAAAACCCACAGCAACACAGAAAAGATGGTCTTAACATGACCCAGCGGTCTAGTAGTTAATAAAAAACAATAATATCAAAACAAAATATTACTACTAACTTTATTGTGAAATTAAAACAGAACGGTAAATGAATCGTTTCTGGTCTATTCTGATGCCCGATCTCTGTAGATAAATAAAGAACTACGACAGATGTGTAATATTTAATGCAGCCAAACCATTTATTACAATGCATTCATGTGATGACTTTCAAAGAGTAAAGCAAGCACTGCTGAATAAAGTATGATTTTCTCTTTTACGAAACATTTTATTTTCATATGGAATGCAGTTGGAGGTCAACCAATCAAAGAGCTTGAGGACTGATCACGGGGTTTGTCAAGCTAAGCACATGGTGTAGTCCCAAACGATAGCTGAGGATTCTGGGTAGTGTAGTATCTTCTGCAATCCAAAAACTCCGAAAAAATATTTGTTTCTCCGAATTGAAGGGGGAAAATACAATCAATGTTGTGTAATTAACAAGGATAATCTGGTGTTTTTTAGTCGATGAGTAGTTCAGATATCACTGTAAAATCAATCGACAATCGATCGGTGTAAAATTATCCGTTATCCAATGGGAATGGACGCTCGTAATACAATAGGGGACATGATCATTATCATTTAAATAACGTTAACTAAAGGGAACAATCTATTTGACACAGCTGAAGCTCTGGCCTTCCTTAAAAACTAACTAATTTAATAAAAATCACAGTTGCATTACACACAATGCACTGTTTTTTGAGAACACAAATTCGTAACTAATGTAATTTTTACATTCTGACGAAAAATAAAAATTATTATGAATACAAATAAAATAAAAGAAGCCTCCCGTGAGTTACTACAAGCTATACAGTAGATTTAAAAAACGTTTTATAGAATAAAAGCTCACTGCAGGACGTTGTAGAAATGCGTGTGTGCACCACGACAAAGGAGCCTCATTCACTTTACATAGGGGTTGTTTGCGTGGTGCCGACACGTAAATGTAACAAAGTTACACCTGTGGTGTTAAGGAGTCGTGGTGGAGTCACGCATTCTGGTGAGATCAGGTTGCATCTGAAATAACAACTAATTTTCTCGCACCAAATGACATCAAAAAGCATTTTAATGGCCAAACTAACCTTAAAATAGGCATTTTCCACCGAGAATAAAACGAAGGTCGGCCATTCTTTTTTTTTTCCTGCGGGTAGAAATTTGAAGATCACGTGACATAAACGCCAGCCATTGGAAATGAATGGTGAAAAAAAACGTAGGGATCCTAGAATTTCAGAGGCGTTTTTGTAGAAATACTACGTCCCAAGTTGTGGACCAACGTAGTTATTACACGTTTAGATGTGAGACTGGGTTGGTTTTTTCTCTGGAAGTTTTTCCTTGTTCGATGTGAGGGTCTAATCAAATCAAGTTTTATTTATATAGCACATTTATAAACGATTTTTGGTGGAGCCAAAGTGCTGTACATATAATAAAAATAGCCTACAGTAGAGACACTTTACAGCAAATACAACAGCACAGATTGTTCAGAATATCAGTATGAGAAAAACGACACCCTCTATCCTTAGACCCTCACATCGTACAAGGAAAAACTTCTAGAGAAAACCCACAGTTTAAGGCAGGGTTCGTACGGGTGCTTGAAATGCTTGAAATTTGACGTGGTGTTTTCAAGGTTGGGAAAGTGCTTGAATTTTGGGAATGGTGCTTGAAATTGAGATAAAGTGCTTGAAAAATGTAAATGCTTTACTTTTACAAAAAATTGCTGTCTGACTGAATAGTTTGCTTTTTAGATTAAAAGAAAAGCATTGCTTCACTTCTACATAAAACAGCTCCGCTGTGGCCTTCCCGCGCTATGCGCGCGACCTGCAAGTGTTTGTGTTACGTGTGACCTGGGCATTCTGATGAGAGTGATAGATGTGTGCCAGGAGGTTGCCGTTTCAACGAGCGTTGGCTAGCAGAAGACAAATACAAGCCATGGCTAAGACGAGGGTCAAGCCCACGAATAGCCTCCTGCAAAGTTTGCAACAAATAACGATGCGAGAGTCTGCGCTGAAGAGCCACATGAAAGGTACGCCGTAGAAGAGCATTTTAGGTTAGGCTAACGTTGCATGTTACGTTTGTTTAAGCTAACGTTAGCTAGCTGAATAGCAAACTCGATTGAGGGATAATAATAATTGCAGGGGACAATCATTTCAGAGGAGCGTACCTATGGTATGTGCATTACAGTCGCCATCGTGTGGTGTTCAGAGGATGAAGCACTCACGGCATTTCGTGTTATAGTCATGAAATATAATCTATTGATTCGACACAGAGCGATTTTGAAAGCAATGTATTTCTACTGTATGTTTCGTGCCTAAACCAAATGTGACTTGCTCTATCGAAATCAGTCACATTGACCCGAAGACACATTTTCGTTTGTATTACTGGTCTCGGGGAAGCTCGCGAGTGTGTTTGTGTATTTTTGCGTTTGTGTAGGCTACCGGGGAAACACTCACAAGAAACACCGGCTGTTGCTATGCCTGCTGTGACGTTACATTAGTCCGTTCTCTGCTTGTAATCATGCCGAAGCTTCAAAGTTGTATTTATCATCTGAATTTGCCGAAACAAGTTTAATATTCTGAAAGCCAAGACTTTGTTTATTTGAAAACAGGTGAAAACAAACTGTCTTTTATATAAAATTGAAGTATTATACAAGTAAAACTACATTTTGCTTTAATCCCATGTAATGGTAGAATGAACACAGTCTTCCTTTGAAGATGTATAAGTCAGGAGTCTTGAGTAGTCAGAATTACCTAAAATCATTGTACACATTTGTAAATATTATTTTCCACTTGTTACCATTGTGAGTCGATTTCTATGCAGCTCTGCGTGATTTTGTGGCTACAATTCAGGCTAATACACTACCAGAAGTGGATAAGTACTCAGATGTTGTACTTGAGTAAAAGTAGAAGTACTCAGATATTGTACTTGAGTAAAAGTAGAAGTACTCAGATATTATACTTGAGTCAAAGTACAAGTACTCAGATCTTGTAGTGAAATTACAAGTACTCAGATCTTGTACTTGAGTAAAAGTAGAAGTACTCAGATCTTGTACTTGAGTAAAAGTAGAAGTACTCAGATCTTGTAGTGAAATTATAAGTACTCAGATCTTGTACTTGAGTAAAAGTAGAAGTACTAAAGCAAACAGATATTGTTCTAAACTGTATTAAAGTAAACAGGTATTATATTGAACTGTATTGAAGTGAACATGTATTATTTGGGACTGTTTTTAAGTAATCCTATATATATATAAACCCTTCTTACATACACTTTCCCAGACACCCTGACACACACACACACAATACACTCCCTGACCAAGATACCAACACACACACACACATACACTTTCCCAGACACCCTGACACACACACACTCCCTGACTAAGATATCAACACACACACACACACTTCCTCTTTACCAAACACACACATGTCCTTTTCAAGGTTCTTTTTGGGGCCAATGTTTGATACTAATATATCTGTGTACAATGTTTGATTGTTTGAGAAAGAATAATTTGTGTGAAACCTTCCCTGGGAAATTAAAGGAGTACAGTCCGGTGGAAGATAAGCAGTGACTCTCCGCCGCAAAAAGGTCCATATATACTGTTGTTTATTCATGCACGGTGCCCCCTGTTGCTGACTGGCCGGTCCCGATACCTGTATCGCACGGCGGTGGAGCGGGGAGCCCGGAGTGCTCTGTTACAGGGCACTCTGTATTTTCGTAATGTGTCTTTTTACCATTAAAATCAGATTATTGTTATAACTTTTATGCCGGTGTTTTGAACTCCTTTTCTTATTAATCTGACCAGGCTCATCTAAACGGACGGCGCGGAGCAGAGCTGGGCTTTAAGCCACCACAACTGTATCTGCTCGTACAATTTGGTGACCTGCGACGTGATGAGTGCTGGTCTATAGGAGGACCACCGACAGCTAGTGGACGAATTCAGTCCAGGGGAGAACAGCTGGGGCCTATACTACGAAGCTGGTTCAACCTAACCTGGATATGTTTGAGTTAGCCGGTTGGGCTAATCCAAAACATACGCGCTCTCGCTAAACTGTACTACGACGCTGGTTATCAAGTGGATCGCTCAAGCCAGCCGTGTCCTATCTAGTTAGGTGCGCGTTCACATGAAAGGGGTGGTATCTGGAGCATTCGACCAATCACAAACATGGAGAAGCGTACTGACAGCGCAGCGTCATACTTCCTGAATGAAAAGTGAACTTTAATACTAGTCAAAAATGAAGAAGTTAAACTTTAAACATCCATGACTTAAACACTTGATCCAGGATCAAAGCCTCAGAGCTGCACCTGCACGGTGAATACAGCTGGGAACAGAACAAGTGTTTCAATGCGTACATCAACAGGTTTATGATATCACTGCCCCGTCTAAAACACGATCTGACTTTAATTACATTTGTCTCGAGTGTTTCGTCAACTTAATGTGTTGCTTAAAATAATACTTCTGCATCCAGTCTGTGACACTGTGAGTGTTGCACGGCCAGATACGGCTCAGCTGACTCAGATAAGGAGATATATGATGAAGTGATATGCCGCGGACTGTACTTAATGTACTCTGATCCGGTTACTTATGTTGTGGCAGATATTTAAGTAAGCTTTCTTAACGCTAATGTTATAATAGTCAGATTGCTCTGAAGATGGAGGTGATATTCTATTAATGTTCACGTTCACACAGTCGGTGATTTTTGCCGGCCGTCTTTCCTGCGACGGCAGCTTTTCTGTATTTCCTTTCTCCTGTAATATGACTTGATCGCTTTAAACTCCGCACACTGAGCTCTGATTGGTCAGCAGGCGGTGCTTTCACTGAGTTGAGCTCTTAGCCTGCAACCTAACCTGGTCCCGACCAGGTTAGCCGCTAAGCATAAATTACCATGGAGATCTAGCCTGCTGTTACGTCCCCACTAAGGTCTAGGGGACCTGGAGACAATAACGTACAACCAATAATTATGAGAGAGTCAGAGTAAAGGTTGACAAAAGGTTTATTCCTTGTAACCTATCATATAATACAATTAAACAGAAACACTCTGTTTGTGAGGAGGAGGAGGAGTCAAAGGATTGTGCCAAACAAAAGAAACAAGCATAACAAAACCAGGCCTATCTCTACAACTATCCTTTGAAACCAAACTCAAACAAAAACCCTCACTAACTAACTACAAAGAATTTGACAAAACAATATACAGGGGTGGCAACAATCCGCTTACCTAGTGTGTCTAAACAATAGTTAGCTCGGTGGTGAGAAATGTACAGGGTACCCCAGACTTACCTAACTCCTCCACCTCTCAACACACACACATTAACAAAGTTCAGAGTATTCAAAGAGCTTTAGTTGCTAAACACTGCAGTCAATTGCAGGCTCCTCAATCAGCAACCGGCCCAGAGTGAGAGAGAGAAGACTTCCTGGGTGCCTCCTTTATGGTCGGCCCTGGTTGCTGATAGGCCAGCTGAGGGTGAGAGGATCCAATCAGCCATCAGACTCAGGTGCACAGGCAGATACCGATCAGCTGCTGATTAGCTGTGCAGAAGACAGGGAGAAGAGAGAAACACAGGAGGGAAGGAAAACCACACATGTACAGCCTGCCTGGCACGTAACACCCCCACACATATAAATCCAAACAGTATGTTTGGCCCTTACAATGAACATTCTATTTACATAGCACGAGCTAGTGCATCGGCAATAACATTATCGGACCCCTTTTTATAACCTCTCTCTTAACTGGGTTAACTCTGTATGCATGGTGTTTGATGGGCGAGGGGTTGGTCAAAACCACATCATGAGCTAGGACAGAAGTTTGTGAGGGAGTGTCATTAAAAAGACATGCAAAGTCAAATATCAGTTTCTGTATATCACTTCCTTGGATATCAGGAAGATGAGACAAGTAATTGGGCAAATCAGCTAATACCTCAGTATTGCTTAGTCTTGCCCCCTGTGGTGTTGCACTGCGCATCACCAACTCATCCTCATCCTCATTTGAGCTCACCTTTGAAACTGAAGCCATAGGAGAGACGGTTGTCTCCACCTGGTGAGCTTTAGAAGACTCACTTTGGTCTTCCCTGGTGCAGTACTTCTTTAGCATGTTGATATGACACACTCTGGTAGGACGTCTGCGGTCAGGTGTTTGAATGACGTAGTTTGTTTCACCGAGCTTCTTATCTACAACATAAGGACCAGCAAATTTAGTAGACAGAGCAGAACCAGGTACAGGCAATAGAACCAACACCTTGTCACCTGGCTGAAACAAGCGTGCTACCGCCTTCTGGTCGTAGCGTTTCTTCATGTTCCCCTGGGTAGAGGTCAAAGCTTCCCTAGCCAAGGAGCAAGCACGATTTAGACGATCCTTAAGTTTGGCGACATACTCCGGGATACTGCAAACTGTTTTCGTGGGCATGATCAAATGCTCTTTAAGAACCCTTAAAGGACCTCTGACCTCATGTCCAAACACTAGCTCAGCAGGACTAAAACCTAGAGACTCCTGAACAGCTTCACGGGCAGCAAATAACACTAAAGGAACACCGTCATCCCAATCTTTATGAGACTCATGGCAATGTTTTCTTAACATGCATTTCATAGTCTGGTGAAACCTCTCTAATGCCCCCTGACTTTCAGGATGATATGGGCTGGATGTCACATGCTTGATACCTAAGGTGTCAAGTACCCGGGCAAACACTTTAGACATGAAGTTGGTACCTTGGTCTGTTTGAACTACCTTCGGTAGACCAAACATGGAGAAAAACTTCAGAAGTGCCTTGGTGATGACCGGGGCAGTAATTTTCCGTAGTGGGATGGCTTCTGGGAACCTAGTGGAAGCACACATGACAGTTAAGAGAAACTGGTTTCCAGTTTTAGGTAAGGGTCCCACACAATCCACAATCACCCTTTCAAATGGCTCTCCCATTACCGGAATAGGAATGAGAGGAGCAGGGTGAATCACCTGATTCGGTTTACCAACAACTTGGCACACATGACATGTTCGACAATAAAGAACTACATCAGACTTAAGTCCTGGCCAAAAGAAGTGTTTTAAAACTCTTTGATATGTTTTTGTTACCCCCATGTGACCTGACCATGGATGATCATGAGCCAAGGACATCACCTGAGAACGATAGGTTGTTGGCACGACAACTTGATAAATTGCTAAGGAGTCTGACTCCTCACAGGCATCACTAATCCAGCGACGCATTAATAGGTGATCTTCCATAATGTAGGCCATCTTCTTTGACTTGGCCTCTTCCTGACTGATAACAGAAGAGAGACATTTAGAAAGTGTTTCATCACTTAACTGGGCTGCCATGAATTCTTCCCGAGTGGCAGGCAGTTGTACAAGCTCTGAGCTGTTACTGGGTGATCCAGCACCAGCAGACCGGGCCTCCTCTGGCAGTCGGTCCGACACTGTCATGTCTTCAAGAAACTGCCCTGTAGCAAGAAAAGAATCAGACAAGTCCTCTCCGTATTTCTTTGACTGTGCCCTTGTAACAACACAAGCAGGAAAGATTTCGGGAGGTACTTCAGCTGATTTCTCTGCGTCTAAACTTAGATCAGGAGAATCAATGACCTCAGGTACTGGCTTAACTTTGCCCCCAGCCAAGTCATTACTGAGGATGAAATCAACACCTTTGATGGGCAAGGCAGGGAGGACAGCTACTTTAAAGAATCCTTTGACAAGAGATGAGTGAATATAAACATTGTGCAAAGGAGCCGCAACTAGTGTCATGCCTACCCCTTGAACAACAGCACTTGATCCACATGATGATCTGGAGGTTAAAGGTAAGATGCCTTCCCTAATAATGGACTGAGAACCTCCTGTGTCCCTAAGTACCTGTACTGGCAGCTGGTCTTTAGGATCCCCTGTTAAAGAAACAAAGCCCTTGGAAATAAAGGGTTTGAAACAGGGATCAGGTACATCATCTTCCTGGGACATTTCTATGTCTGATAGGGAAACTCCTTTAATGAGTCCCATGCCTTTTGGCGTTTGAAAGCGTTGCGAAAATTGTTGTTTACGCTTTAAGAAATGACACCCTGAAATAAGGTGTCCTGTTTTATGGCAGTAGTTACACTCACGGGGCCCCCGTGGAGGTGATGGTGGTCCTCTAGACCTTTCAAAAGTTGTTGGGCCAAGATCAGGTCTTCCGGTTAGTGATATTGAAGCACTATCTGGGCGCAAGGGTGAAGAAAACAGTCTTATGAGTGAGCATAAATTCATCCGCTAAAACAGCTGCCTTAGCCAGTGAAGTAACCTTCTGTTCATTTAAGAATATCACCATCCTTTCAGGCAAAGAATTCTTAAAATCTTCCAAGAGAAGTAACTGACGAAGACTCTCAAAATGATCCTTCACTTCATTAGCCGCACACCATTTATCAAAGAGAATGCCCTTCTCTCGCGCAAACTCAACAAATGTCTGCGTAGCAGACTTTTTATGGTTTCTGAACTTTTGTCTGTAGGCCTCCGGCACAAGCTCATAAGCACGCAATATCGACTCTTTAAGCACTTCGTACTGCAAGCTTTCTTCCAAAGAAAGTGAAGATACCACTTCCTGAGCCTTACCTACTAATTTGCACTGAAGTAGGATTGGCCACATGTCTTTAGGCCAGACCAGTGCGGTAGCAATTCTCTCAAAAGCACAAAAATATGAGTCAACCTCTGACTCTCTAAAAGTTGGCACTAAAGCAATATTTTTACTAACATCAAAACTCTTTGTATGAGAGACTGTATGTGAAGGTCTTGACCTCTCAAATGTCTGCTCTGAAGAGATTCTCAGGGCATCAACTTCAAGCCGCTTTAACGTGATTTCTTTCTCAGCTTCTATCTCTAACTTGCGAATCTGCAGCCTGTGTTCATAGTCCGCTCTACGCTCCTTTTCCTGGCCCTCCATCTGAAGACGGACAAGACGAACTTTTAGTTTGGCATCACTACTTGCACCTAAGCTACCCGGAGAGAAAGCCTCAAACCTAGGAAGCGTTGCAGGAGGAGCTTGAGGACTAAACTTGTCAACTCTAGGTGTAGCTAATACTCTTTCCCTATCATCTTCAATAGACACCTCAGCCCTAGGCTGAGTTGACATGCTTGGGATTTCAAGAATCTTTAACTCCTCTAGTTTTTGCAGGATTTTCTCTCTTATCTCTTTTTTTACTTTATACTTGTCTACTGTAATGTTAAAGTGAGCTGCGATACATAACATGTCATCTTTGCGACAGGAATACAACGTATCAACACTTGGACTTTCAATAAAGTCCTGTAAGTCAAAACCCATTTTTCAGCCAATGTACAACACCTACAATGACTTCTCAATTATTGGTTGTTTTTATTTCAGGAAAATAGATTTCGGACGAGCCCCCATTTGTTACGTCCCCACTAAGGTCTAGGGGACCTGGAGACAATAACGTACAACCAATAATTATGAGAGAGTCAGAGTAAAGGTTGACAAAAGGTTTATTCCTTGTAACCTATCATATAATACAATTAAACAGAAACTCTGTTTGTGAGGAGGAGGAGGAGTCAAAGGATTGTGCCAAACAAAAGAAACAAGCATAACAAAACCAGGCCTATCTCTACAACTATCCTTTGAAACCAAACTCAAACAAAAACCCTCACTAACTAACTACAAAGAATTTGACAAAACAATATACAGGGGTGGCAACAATCCGCTTACCTAGTGTGTCTAAACAATAGTTAGCTCGGTGGTGAGAAATGTACAGGGTACCCCAGACTTACCTAACTCCTCCACCTCTCAACACACACACATTAACAAAGTTCAGATTATTCAAATAGCTTTAGTTGCTAAACACAGCCGTGTTCCTTCCTCAGCAACAGGCCCAGAGTGAGAGAGAGAAGACTTCCTGGGTGCCTCCTTTATGGTCGGCCCTGGTTGCTGATAGGCCAGCTGAGGGTGAGAGGATCCAATCAGCCATCAGATCAGACTCAGGTGCACAGGCAGATACCGATCAGCTGCTGATTAGCTGTGCAGAAGACAGGGAGAAGAGAGAAACACAGGAGGGAAGGAAAACCACACATGTACAGCCTGCCTGGCACGTAACACCTGCTAAAAAGAGAACCAGCTTCGTAGGACCGGAAAGCCGGAGTTTCCCCTGAATTTAGCCGGCTAAGCGAAAATCCTGCTTCGTAGTATACCCCCCTGGACACCACTGACAACTACACCAGGGCGTCCTACATGATACAAAGGTAAAACAGATACCTGTTGATTACCAAAATCTGTGATTGGCTTTACTACAACCATTTTAGAGTTGTCAGCGGCGTTCTCAGTGTTCTTAGTCACGGTAAAGAAATACAGTACTGATAAGTGTGTCTATAAGAGCCAGGTAGAGCAGTCCTGACCTATGGAGCACTAGGTGGCTATAAGAGTCGGGTAGAGCAGTCCGGACCTATAGTGCACTAAGTGTGTGTGTGAAAATACAGTATACTGTAGATAAGTGTGTCTATAAGAGCCAGATAGAGCAGTCCTGACCTATGGAGCACTAGGTGGCTATAAGAGTTGGGTAGAGCAGTCCGGACCTATAGTGCACTAAGTGTGTGTGTGAACATACAGTATACTGTAGATAAGTGTGTCTATAAGAGCCAGGTAGAGCAGTCCTGACCTATGGAGCACTAGGTGGCTATAAGAGTCGGGTAGAGCAGTCCGGACCTATAGTGCACTAAGTGTGTGTGTGAACATACAGTATACTGTAGATAAGTGTGTCTATAAGAGCCAGGTAGAGCAGTCCTGACCTATGGAGCACTAGGTGGCTATAAGAGCCAGGTAGAGCAGTCCGGACCTATAGAGCACTAAGTGTGTGTGTAAGAGTCTGGTATTGCAGTCCAGTACCGTAGCTCACTAAAAAGAGAGTAAAGTGAACCAGCGAGGTCTCCGTGAGGTAGTCTAGTCCTGCACGGCTGACTCGCTGGGAAAATTCTGTGTGATTTTTTACGTCAAATCTGTGTAATAATTGAGAAGAGAGAGCAGAAACATAGTGACAGGAGAAGGTTGGCAGAAGCTGGGAGCTTCATCAGACAGAGGAAGCTCATTTGTGGTCAGCTGCTGCCCTTTGTTCTTCAATATTCTGTGTTGCTTCACGTTGAAAACTTTGAATTCAGACTGTGTGCACGTCTGAATTAACAGGACATTCAAATAAATAAGAATAAGGACATTAAGAGTAACGACAAGATTTGTCCAGTGTATTAATAAATACAAGTGAACACATATTAACCTAGTCAGATAAATAGATACAAAGTCATTCTTGTTTCAAGGAAGCCCCCCTCCTCCTGGAATGCCTGTTCCAGCCGGGGTGTCTGTGAGAGTACCCACACCCCCCTCCTTCTTTTTTCTCTCTCCTGTTTGCTCTCTTCTTGAATGCATGAAGAAAGAGCGTTGAATTTAAAACAAGGAGTGAATAATCGAGTGGTCTGAAGTTGGAGTGAATAACATTGAAAATTAATAGATCAATGTGTCGTAGATATTTCAATTAAATTCAAAACCTTTATTTATCCAGGTAAAATCCCATTGAGATCAATGATCTCTTTTTCAAGGGAGACCTGCATTTAAATAAATAAGAAACATTGCATTGTGAATTTTACACTATTCGTCATTAACTGATAATTTTACTTAATTATATTTCAGAGGAACTTAATTGCATACAGTAACGTTGAGGGAAAGTAGAAAGTAGTTTGCTGAGTAGTACATGCAGGTTAAAGTTTGATTCAAATTGAATATAATAGTGGATTATTCCACCTAGATTACACATAGAAAGATGAGAATTTGTTAAACATTAGATAACGAACTCACTGTAAGAAATATATATTGTAATGTTATTTAGGAGTTGTATTGATCTGTTTGTTGATTGTTCTGTCTGTTGGTTGGCATTGTTGATTCGTAAAGACCTTGTTTTATGTTGGTAAATGTTTTGGTATACCAATAGTTTGTTGTTAGTTGTTGAAAGAAGCCCCCTTCTCTTGAAAAGGCTGAGAGCTCCAGCCGGAGCCAGTATTTGTACTTTCTGATTCTGTAGAAGAGTACTCTTTGTTTCAATCAGAAAAAGAGCAAGCTATTCATCACAATTGTATTTTTAGGTTATGAATAAAACAAAAAGTAGTAGCCTAAGTGATAAGCAGGAGGGTTTTTGAACGCTTGTCAGTCAGAAGGAATCTATTAATGTGGGTGCTTATGCCCGCTTCGGTTTTCAATGTCCGCCATCACGTTAAAACAGAGGATTGGTGGCATTTTCAGTTCATTGCTTGCTTCCACACGCCTTTCCCCCTCCTTGTCTCTTTCATGACTTTATTTAATGCATTAGAACGATTGTTATCGTAACTTTCCGTGTTTCTAGAAGTCAAACTTACTGTTCATACAGAGTATATTTCCGGAACGGCCTTTCAAAATAAAAGCCACAGGCCGCTGTTCACCAGAGATGCCTTCACAATAAAACAGTAATTAGCTTAACAATATATTTAACTTATATTACGTCCTTAAATATTGATTTTAATTCATTACAGTTTTCAGATTGAATAGGCCTACAGTTATTTGTGTATTCTGTTACAACCTCACCATGCTTGTAACACAACTTAGATAAACAATTTGAAAATGAATAGAATTAACCAAGTAGATAAAAGATTAGTATAGTGGTTAAGGAGGGTGTCTTTGTTTTGCCTATTAACTTAGAACTGAAGTAATAAAGAATAGGCAGACTACTATCATTAGTTTGTTTTAACATTCACATGTTTCAGCATTCCTGACCTCAGCCGTTTTATTTTGTAACCCGTTGGGAGAGAGATTTAAATTGAGTTTTTCTCAGTAGCTGAATGTGATTACAGCAGCATTGGATAGTTCTGCACCACCTTTTGGGTTCTCTGAATCAGTGTGTTGGTGAAGAGTTGCTCACTGCAAACAGAAGAAGTGTGCAAAGAACGCATCTCTGAGGAGATATTGACATTTTGCTTGTGCCTCGTTGTCAAGGCAACAGTGGTGTGAAGAGGTACTGCGGTTTTGGGGGATTTCTGCTGTACAGAGGACAATGTGTGTCTGCCAAGTGATTCCTTCCCTCATCCCAATGCCAGGGAGAGTTTCCTTGGAGCCCACTGACCAGGGCCGGTCCTAGCTTTTTTGGGGACCCTGCCACTGACTACAGCTGCATCACTGACTGTGCTCATTATGACAAGATCTTGAGACATGCTTGTCTCAGATTGTTCTGGAGGAATGATGCAATGATTTTACAGCATAATTGTGCAAGAGTTTCCCAGGGGGTGGTGTAGAAACCTTAATGCTTAGTGTTTAGATAAGAGGCTGCTTGTTTAAATGATGGTCTGGAATACTGAAAAGATTAAAGTTTAATATTCTTGTTTAGCAAACAAGACATCTGATTATTATGTCACACATAATAATCTTGTTATAGAAACTAGCTATGGGTAAAACGTGTGGTTGTTATACCATTGTTATCATGAACAAAAGATAAAAAGGAAATAGTATCTGCTTAAAGATGAACGGATTTCATATCCTAGAGGGGATTAGTTATTGTGAATACTCCACAAGGTATCTACTAATGTATTGTAAAGAACTTGAATTGACTTGATAAATAAGTGAAGATAAGAAGATGTATTAACCATAATTAATCAATTGGTAAATAAAAATAGTGGTAAAGAGAAAACTATTAAAGTGAAGTGAAAAATCATCCTAAAACACACTGATGGAAAAAGTGGGGGGGGAATGATGGAAGTATGCACTAGACTTTAAGTAGTGGGTGTTTGGGAGTTAGGAGTACAGAGTAGAACCATATTCTTCAATCTTTTCATCATGTTTACAAATTATTCTTTTAGAGTTTTTATTCAAGTGTGAATTTGGTAGTGTTTTAATTTGTTACAGTATTGATCAGTTCAAAGGGAGAGTTTTAGTAACAGCTCTATAAGATCAGACAAATATTTCTTTATATAGGTCATGTTGAAGGGAAAGCTATTTCTAAACAAAATATAGTATTTCATTTTGAGGTACTGGTTTCACCATTGTGGCATAGTTATTACCATAGGAGGGCTTTCGGATGGACATACGAAATGACTTCTGTTTTTAAATCCTTGATAAAGTAGGGAGTAATTGTTGCATGTTCGGACACCCAAGGTTCCACGCACTGTTAAAGAGGGTAACATTGTTCTTTAAGTGCACCAGAATTGAAGATAAATTAATATAATGAGTTAGGAAATACATAGCAGAGCTTTACAGATCCTGATAATGTTTTGACTCAAGATAATAATTATATGCACAAGTTTCTGAAATAGATCTATTAGACATTTTAATTTAGATTAGGTGTTAATGAACTGCAGTAGTAGTACTATAAGGAAGTGAGTTTTGTACCAAGTTGCAGGGAATGTGGGAAACAGCTGTCCCAATGAAAAGTTAGAGCACGACACATGGCCAAAAAGACTGAGACCAACTGACCTTTGACCCTGACCGACAGTGTAACTTGAGAAGGCACTGACAATGACTGACTCTGGGGTGAACCTGACCAAACTTGACTTTACAACCTGACAGTGTGAGTGTATGTCTGCATGTGATCAGTGCAACTGCATGATTTAAAACAATGACTAATCAAGCATGTTTTTGGACTAACACATTATTTCTGGGGCTCTGTGTGGAATGAGAGGTTTCCTACAATTCCACAGAATTGGAAAACCGTACAGGTGACCGTTTCTAATCTACTTGATGATATTTTACTCCCACAGGAGGTGGCAGTTTGCAGAATGTGAAACTCAAACTAAAACATGAAGATTCTGTTTCTTTTAGGACTGAAAGAGGGAGAGAAACACTTAATTTCACTGGAGTGTTTACTGTGGAAATAATGGATGTACATTTGTGAATAATGTTTGGTATTTTCTTATAATCCATTATTACCTGAACGTTTTCTTCCCATACAGGATTTTGTTACACATGAGTTCATGTGTAAAAAGGGGGAGTGTAAACATTTTTCAATCTGACAATTGATTGACAGTTTTAGAATGAACCTGCTCCATATCTGGGGATAAGATACTGTTTGATGGATGTTGCCATTTTTCTAATATTGATTGAGTTATAACAGGTAACACAGATGCAGAATCAGTGGCCAAGGGGCTATTGTGAGAGATGTAATTCCAGAATGGAATACTGAAGAAGTTGACCTGTGATAATGAAACAATGTTGTAATATTTCAACAGGTATTAAAGTAACTGAGGTTTGAAATGTAGAAAGAACATATTACAGTTAAGTTAACACATAGTAATGTAATGAGACAGAATTTAATTTAGACGACATCATGTAACTAGCCTGGTAAAGAAGTAAAAGCCATAGACTTTATTGTTTAGGTCATTATGGGGATATACATTTCATCTAAATTCATAATAGAAAGACATTTGATGATAGTTTGTTGGAATTCTGTATTCATACGCAGTGGGGGATCAAAAAGCTGAGGGCCCAGGAGCCCTGAGCGTAGGCTTGAGGGATTTGTATCAGATTTCTCCACACAGGTTGCTGGCGCCAAAAGGAGGACCCAGGACGCCGACACAGCGGAGTTCGTCTGGCTGAAGGTCATCAGGACAAAGTGGCTCAACCCCAGGCTCTCCGGCCCCGACCGAGTGACCCAGCGGACCTCTCATGCCGTCCGCATAGGAGGAAAGGGGGACAGCTGGTGCCAGTGTGCGGCAGGGAAACCACCTGCTAGGACCGGGGACGACATCAGGACGGACGTGGCCCTCGCAGAGGAGGTCGACTCGGAAGCAGCCATCAGTGGACCGAAGGAGGAGGATCGTGAAGACATCTCTCTAGCAGACAGCCCAGAAGCCGCCGTCAGCGGATCAGGGGGACAAAGACACGGCAAGCCAGGACGGCCCAGGGGACTCCACTCTCCGCTGAAACAGGTGGATATAGCCGGTGTGGAGTTTGTTCAATACCCCATTTTTTGAGGAACTTTGCTCCAATACCCCATTTTTTTTTTTTGAGGAACTTTGCTCCAATACTCCATTTTTTGAAGAACTTTGTTTAATAACCCATTTTTTGAGGGAGAAGCTGCCCCTTCCCCTTCGTACCAAATGCCCTTTTTGGCTTACCCGTCAGAGGAGGACGAGCACCATGACTCAGCCGACAGGGACAATTTTTTAACATATTTTGGTCTCCCTCCACTGTCATAAGAAGTTGTTATGGTGGACTGTTCCTAAAGGTTTAAAGTGTTCTAAATCCCAGCTTCTGATTGGATTTATATAAATGTTGGGGAACAGACAGTAGAAAAGAATGACAGTGGTTATGTTCCAAATGCTGTGTATAAGTTGATCTCTGAAGGTGAAATCAAAAAAGGGATTAAAGCAAACAGATATTGTTCTAAACTGTATTAAAGTAAACAGGTATTATCTTGAACTGTATTGAAGTGAACATGTATTATTTGGGACTGTTTTTAAGTAATCCTATATATATAAACCTTCTTACATACACTTTCCCAGACACCCTGACACACACACACAATACACTCCCTGACCAAGATACCCACACACACATACACTTTCCCAGACACCCTGACACACACACACACTCCCTGACTAAGATATCAACACACACACACACACACACACACACACACACACACACACTTCCTCTTTACCAAACACACACACATGTCCTTTTCAAGGTTCTTTTTGGGGCCAATGTTTGATACTAATATATCTGTGTACAATGTTTGATTGTTTGAGAAAGAATAGTTTGTGTGAAACCTTCCCTGGGAAATTAAAGGAGTGAAGTCCGGTGGAAGATAAGCAGTGACTCTCCGCCCCAAAAAGGTCCATATATACTGTTGTTTATTCATGCACGGTGCCCCCTGTTGCTGACTGGCCGGTCCCGATACCTGTATCGCACGGCAGTGGAGCGGGGAGCCCGGAGTGCTCTGTTAAAATCAGATTATTGTTATAACTTTTATGCCGGTGTTTTGAACTCCTTTTCTTATTAATCTGACCAGGCTCATCTAAACGGACGGCGCGGAGCAGAGCTGGGCTTTAAGCCACCACAACTGTGTCTGCTCCTACAGTACTCAGGTCTTGTACTTGAGTAAAAGTAGAAGTACTCAGATCTTGTACTTGGAGTAAAAGTAGAAGTACTCAGATCTTGTACTTTTGTAAAAGTAGAAGTACTCAGATCTTGTTCTTGAGTAAAAGTAGAAGTACTCAGATCTTGTACTTAGTAAAAGTAGAAGTACCAGAGTGTAGGAATACTCTGTTACAGTAAAAGTCCTGCACACTTGTTCCTCAAGTGAAAATAGAAAAGTATTCTCATCTAAATATAGTGAAAGTAGCGACACTAAAAGTAGTCGTTGTGCAGATTGGTCCATTTCAGAATAATATATATGATATGTTTTATAATGATTGATCATGAAAGTGTTCTCAAAGCTGGTGAAGGTGCAGCTAGAGTAACTAAAGGTGTTAAATACATGTAGTGCAGTAGAAGTACACCATGTACCTCTGAACTGTAGTGGAATAGAAGTACACCATGTACCTCTGAACTGTAGAGGAGTAGAAGTACACCATGTACCTCTGAACTGTAGTGCAGTAGAAGTACACCATGTACCTCTGAACTGTAGAGGAGTAGAAGTACACCATGTACCTCTGAACTGTAGAGAAGTAGAAGTACACCATGTACCTCTGAACTGTAGTGGAGTAGAAGTACACCATGTACCTCTGAACTGCAGTGGAGTAGAAGTACACCATGTACCTCTGACTTGCGTTCACTACCAACCTAAAAGTACCTCAACAATTAATCAATAATGTATTGAAAAGTTATTTGGCTGATTGTTGTATATCGGCTCAGCCAGGTTATATGGGATGCCCAGTCTACATACAGATCACTAATTTTGAAATATTAAACTTAGTTTTCTTTTCTTTAATTTTTCATCCTCGTGTAGAAGGCTATCACGAAACACACATTTTGTTGTTTATAGCATAAAGAACATCTGATTTAATGTGAGGTAGGGAAATAATCATTTGAGTATGTGTATATAAATATGTAATTTACAACAGCTGTAAGATGCTTGAAAATGCACCTTGAAAATGCTTGAAAAGTGCTTGAATTTGACTTTGGAAAAGGTGTAAGAACCCTGTTAAGGGAAAAAAATGGGAGAAACCTCAGGGAGAGCAACAGAGGAGGGATCCCTCTCCCAGGACGGACAGACGTGCAATAGATGCCGTGTGTAAATCGAAGAGATAATCAGGCATGAGAATCACTCACCTTTCGGTGAAATTTGCCGTTTTGAATCCAAAATAGGTCGTTTGTGTGATTCATGTAGATCTGCAATAAAAATATTTTTGGGGTATGGGGGGGGTCTGGGACCCGGAGTAATCTGCGGCCGCGAGCTGTTATGTGCCATCATGACACGCATGGTGTTCTTTTTTATATATTATAATGCAGCGCGAGCTGTGTGCTTGAGTCTTCCTGCCTGTCGGCTCTGCTGCTCCGCGATGATGGTCTAGCTTCAGCAGCCACATTAGCTACGGGTGCGTTCGTTAATATTAACTGTGCGGTCCGGAGTCACTGTGGCACAGACTGGACCGCTGGTGAACAGCTGTTAGAACGGGCCGTTCAGGTGTTCAGAGCAGAGCTCCCTGTCGGAGTGCAGAGCGTGATGTGCACTGAAAAGTTTTTCTGTCGCAATATTATCGTTGAGCTAGCTAGCTAGCATACATTGTCACTATCTGCTAACGTTAGCGTTAGCCTTCGTTTTCTAATAGTTTTTTTTTCATAGGCGATAAACGAAGGTGGTATAAGTATAGATCTTGTACTTGAGTAAAAGTAGAAGCACTCAAATATTGTACTAGAGTAAAAGTAGAAGTAATCAGATATTGTACTTGATTAAAAGCAGAAATACTCAGATCTTGTACTTGAGTAAAAGTAGAAGTACTCAGATCTTGTACTTGATTAAAAGTAGAAGTACTCAGATCTTGTACTTGATTAAAAGAAGAAATACTCAGATCTTGTACTTGAGTAAAAGTAGAGCACCAGAGTGTAGGAATAGGAATACTCTGTTAGTAAAAGTACTGCATTCAAAGTTCCTCAAGTAAAAGTAGAAAAGTATTCTCATGATGACAAAATATAGTGAAAGTAGCGACAGTAAAAGTAGTCGTTGTGCAGATTGGTCCATTTCAGAATAATCTATATGATATGTTTTATAATGATTGATCATGAAAGTGTTCTCAATGCTGGTAAAGGTGCAGCTAGTTTGAATGAATGTGTATACTGCAGGGTAGCTTGTGGATTTACTCCAGGTGGAACTAAAGTCTGATTCAACACTTGATTAGATTTCACATCATTCATCCAGATCTGTGAAGTAACTAAAGGTATTAAATATATGTAGTGGAGTAAAAGTACACCATTTACCTATGAACTGTAGAGGAGAAGAAGAACAAAGTAGCAAAACATTGAAATACTTAAATAAAGTACAAGTATCTCAAAATTGTACCCAAGTATAGTACTTGAGTTTATGAATTTAGTTACTTTACACCAGATGCCATAAAGATAGAAAGACTCAGCCTTGCACAGAGGCATGACAATAGATTTTCAAAATGCTCAACAGTGCTGCCAAAATTATAAACTGACTGCTACACAATTAAAATAAATGCTTTTATATATTTCTATTAGATGTGACTCTTTACCATTTATGTTATTATTAACACTGCTGCTTTAGTTGTTTTGACTGCTAAAATCCTCTGTTATTCCTCATTTTAAAGCCGATATTCCGTGGGGTCGGGGGGCTCGGGTCCTTGTCACCTTTTCCATACCTGATGAGTTTGCATCCCTGATAATACTTAGTAAGGAGGTCATAATATTTTTGACTCATGGCTGAAGTTAAGTTACTCCAGCTCTCCCCAGGTTGGCAAAAAAATGCATCTCAAAATGCATCAGATTGATGCTTTAAAATATGGAATATTCAAAATGTTCTTCTGGGGGAGCATGCCCCCGGACCCCCCTAGAGGGATAATATCCTTCTCACCTTTTTCACCCCTGACCCGTTTTCATGCCTGGATAATACATTTTACAGCATATAGACCGAATGTTAGGAAATGCATGTGTCTGTAATAAGAAGATGAATCCACGAGGATGTCAGCTACGATCCTGTGGAAGCCATCAGGGAAGCAGCATGACGAGACCCAAGGCAGGACCGCAGAGACAGGTTCAGCCACGACCCAAAGTCCACGACTTAATCCAGAACTCATGATAGAGGATCCAAGACACAGGACTACAGCAAGAGGATCAGCCTCGACTCCGGATCCCGGCGTAGATATAGATACAAAACAAGAAAAAAGATTTGGCTGGGTTAATCGGAACAAGAGAATACACAGACACAGACAGAGAGGGAAAAGGTCATTGGATACAAGTTATTCTTGATAACCCTCTAGAAAGATCTCATGAACTTCGCCACTCAATATATCAAGACCCGAGCAGTTCTATTAGATATAGGATGAGAAACAGAGATAGGGAGCACAACAACCTATCTCTTCGTCAGATGCACTCCCCCGCTTATCTAAGCGACTCTGTACCCCATTACCCTCTACAAGGCCATAGACCAGCAGAGGGAAAATGGGAGGTGGGTAAGGGTTTTTAAGAATAAACCGCAAGGGTCTAAAGGGAAAAAAGATTAAATATAAAAGGTACTATATTTTAAGTAATCATATCTACTATTCCTATATTCGAATAATGTATAAACTATTTTAAAAATACTTTATGAAATCCTATGTTATGTTATAAATATTAAAATAAATAACTAAATGAATAAATAAATAATTAAACAAAAGCCAGAGAGAAAAAGTGAGTTTTAAGTGTTGATTTAAAAAAGAAAAACAGGGTCTGGGCCGACCTCTCATGGAGGAGCAAAGTGTTCCAGAGCCTAGGGCCAGCCGCTGCAAAAGCTCGATGCCCTCGGGTTTTGAGCCTGGTCTTAGGCACTATCAACAGCAGCTGATCAGCCGACCTTAAGGCTCTGCCTGGGGTGTAGCGATGGAGGAGTTCGGCTATATAGGCAGGAGCCAGCCCATTTAGGGCTTTAACCCTTAAAGACCTAGACGGAATTTTCGCCTGCCTGTCTCGCCTGTATTTATTTGTTTCTCCTAACCTGTTCTAACCTTTTCTGGCAGTCAGCATCAAGTGCCTTACCTCATTTGATTCAGGAGAACCTCTAGTTCAAGTCTGGTTAATTTAAAGTCCAAATGTTACCTTAACTTTGTGTGATAATGGCTGAATTTACCAGTTTTTAAAAAACGCCAGTACAAATGTGTTTTTTTTTTACTGTTTACTCCGACAGGAACATAGGAATTTTCTTTTTTATTATTTACAAAGCTGCATTTAGATGTTGTAGGCTTTCAAATGAAATTTAATCTGCATATTATGTTCCCTGAGTAAGTTACAGCTATTTATTCCATATTATCCTAGGCGTTTTTCACTGAAAAATGCCTAGGATAATATGGAATAATTAAAACGAATTGTATTTCCATATTTAAATGACTGATCATGTTTCTTCTGTCAAACAAAGGTTGATAGTAACAAATTAAACCATAACAGATGACATTGCAACAAAAATAACTTGTTTCAGAGAAATATATTATCATTTGAACATTTCAATACAAACACAAACAGTGAAACAAATTCCAGGTGCTGGAGATACAAAGTGAAAATTATCTTGAAACTATAAACAAAGTGTTAGAAATATATAGAAAGTGCAAATGATCTTGAAACTATAAACAAAGTATTAGAAATATATAGGAAGTGCAAATGTACAAAGAGCAAATGATCTTCAAACTATAAACAAAATATTAGAAAAATATACAAAGAGGAAAGGAAATGTATCAACATTTTTTAAATTATTTACATTAAATTACAATCAGACTTGATTCAGTCAATCGAAATGTTTTACGTGCGGCTGCTATGCCACTTGCTGAAGCAATTTCTGTGAGCCACAAGACACAGTGTCACATCACACCGCGCACACTTCCAGATGGAACGTTTTTTGCAGAGCACACATTTTCGCCGACCTTTTGTTGCCGTGTCTCCCGACCTCCGTCTCGCAAATGAGTCAATTCCCTCCTTCTCCTCCTCCTCCTCTGCACAGGACATTGACTCTGGCAAGCACTGTGCCCCTTTGGGTGGCACAAAGCTGCCAATTGGGACTCCACACAGCTCTGCAGACAGCTCCTCCATGAACTGGGCGTGGGACATGGCCACTGACCCTGAGGACAGACACATCTCCTTGTGCAGAATATAGCTGTTGGTTGCAGCAATGTCTATAAAGTGGTACAGCAGTGTCCTGTACCACCTGTTGGACCTCTTGTGGACTGAATAGTATTGGATGAGCTGGTCTGATAAGTCCACCCCACCCATGTATTTATTATATTCAACCACACAACGAGGTGCCATGATGTTTTGTTTTTGCCATTTCCCCGTTTCCTTAGCATACACATTCCTGGGGACAGTGTCTCCATTGAAGGCTTGGTGTATTGTAGAGCACACTGACACCTCTCTCGTATCCATCCACTTCACAAACAAAAGCTCCTTCTCTCTGAGCCATCGCATTGAGCCCCTGGGGCTCTTTGAGGTTAGCGCATTCAATTTTGATTTAGGCACGTTTTTCCGATTGTCGCGGAATGTACCACATGCCACAAAACCCCTTGCAAATAGGTCAGTAAAAAGTTTTGGGCTGGTGTAGAAATTGTCTACAAAAAGATGGTAACCTCTCCCCAAGTAGGAATTATCCATTAGGCCGCTGACAACATCATAAGAGAGACCCTGCCCTGAAATGAAGCGGTTCTTTCCAGTATAGATGGAAAAATCTATGGTATACCCATTGCTGGAGTCTGCTAACACAAACAGCTTCACACCCCACTTAGTTGGCTTGGCTTTCATGTACTGCCTCAGTCCAATTTTGGCTTTTGTGGCCACCATCCATTCATCAATTGAAATTTCTTTCCTAGGCTGCCACATTGCCTTGCATACCTCTTTTATGGTGGCTTGAAGTGGTTTTAGGCGATGGAGTGGATCGTACTCTGGGGTGTCCTTTTTCCGGTCATTTGCCAAATCATGTTCTGGGTCGCTCAGGTGTACAGCTCTGTTGATTGCCATGAACCTGTCTCTTGTCATGACAGAAGCAGGAAAGAGAACACTTAGATGTGATCCCTTCCTCCAGTAGTCTCTTACTTTTGGCAGTTTTAGAAGTGCCATGAACATCATAAGGCCGACATACATGAGGAATTTTACCGGCTTTAGCTCTTCCCAAACAAACTTTTTCCCCTTAGCCTGCTCCTTTTCAGCATTTTTGTTTGTGTTCTTGCCGATGATATTTACAGCTTGGTTGTTAAAAAAATGTCTAAATATTTGTGCAGGAGTATACTCCACACCAACAAAACCTTGGACTCCAGGGGCTCTTTTCGGGCAAAAGTGTGGTAGTTGTTGGGCAGTATCTGGCACCTCAGGTCTGTTCCGAACAGCTCCTGGCTCTTCTGGGGTCAGAGATGTTTTTTTCCCTTTTCCTCTTCCTCTCCCTTTCACTGTCAGGGGGGCTGGCATTGGTTTGGCCTTTTTTCTGGATGCTGCACCCTCCTGGCCACATTCTTTTCCCTCTCGGTTTGAAGGAGGCCTACTGATGGGGACAGTGGCTTGTGCATCCCCTCTCTCAGCCTCTGGACTAAAATAAAAGGGAGGAAAATATACAGATATAAATGTCTGAATTTATTTGAATTTCCTTTATTGCTTTTATTTCTCCAGTGTCATCCTATCTATTTTCTAAACACAGTCTCAACTTTTGATTTGATTCACACTTTATCCCTCTGCTAACATTACTAGTTGATGGAATCAGTAACTGAATTGTAATGCAATGAATATAATAACATTAGACCTTATAACAAACAACCAAAGAGGGAAAGCGGAATGAGGCAATAAATGAAAGGTATTGCTTGACGTTTTTTTACCGAAATAAATAGTAGCCTCTATTGATAGTGAATCTTGAGCTCAGGACTTCACTTTATGACACAATTACGGCAAATGGCCATCCATTATAAAAACTCTTAGGACGAATTATTTTCTGCGTTATACAGAAATAACAACCGATAAATGCAACACAAACAATAAGATATAAGCAAAGTTACTCACTTTTTATCTTCGAAGGGATCAATCCCGTGATCATACTCCTCTTCATCACGCCAGCTGTCAGCTTCAGAATCTGAGGAATACACTGCTGCATCGCTAAGCGGTCCGCCAGACAAAATAAATGCTATGGCTTCTTCCGTAGTGTAACGCCGTTTTGACATGTTGGTTTGAATTTGTCTTGGGGTGTGTGTATATGTATGTATGTGTATGTGTGTGACTGTATCTAGATATCTCGTGTTGTATTTATTTCTCTTACGCTGGCAAAATTACTCTTCTTTTGTATTACTCTCTCGTCTCTGTTTGTTTATCTCCCGCCACCAAAAACATACACAGCAACCTATGTTGATTGGTCGAGAGGATGATAGGGGAGGGGACTTAGTCTAAAACCTTTGCTGTTTGGCTCAGACGGAGGGGCCGCGTGGGTCTCCCTGACGAATCAAGGCTCTACAATGTGATGACGTTGCCCAGATCACGTCGGAGCCTCTGAATCCCGGAAGGACATAGTGATACCCATGAGTGATACCAGCGAAAAGCCTAGAATCGCCGCTTTACCTCACTTTTTAAATCAGATGGATAGGATTAGCGGTTAAAAAGTTATTAAGCATTTTAGAACGCTACCCCTTTGAAGCCGCGGGCGGCTCGCTCGGTCTTTAAGGGTTAAAAACAAATAAAAGGATTTTATAATCTATTCTGAACCGAACTGGAAGCCAGTGCAATGAAGCCAGACTTGGGGTGATATGGTCACGCTTTTTATGGCCAGTGAGAAGACGTGCAGCTGCATTCTGCACTAGCTGGAGGTGTCTAATTGAGGCCTGGTCCATACCCACATTGCAGTAATCCAGTCACATTGCAGTAATCCAGTCTCGAGGTAACAAAGGCGTTAATAACCCTTTCTAGGTCTTTAAAAGATAAAAACGACTTGGTCTTAGCCAATAGTCGTATTTTGAAAAAGCAGGTCTTGACTACAATGCTAACCTGCTTATCAAATTTAAAGGCGCCGTTGAAGGTCACTCCAAGGTTCATGACAGAGGGGAGAATATTTGTATTGAGGGAGCCCAGAATATCAACCGGAGAGGCTGGAGGTCGGGGTCCAAAAAAGATGACCTTGGTCTTGCTCTCATTGAGGGTGAGGAAGTTTTGGCTCAGCCAGGATTTAATCTCTGTTAAGCAGTCCTTCAACTGCTGTCGTGAGTTGGCATTTTGATTGAGAGGCAGATAAATCTGTACATCATCAGCGTAACAATGGAAGGGGATATTGTGTTTTGTGAGAATTGAACCTTGGGGCAGTATGTACAATAGAAAAAGGATGGGGCCCAGAATCGAGCCTTGGGGAACCCCACAGGTAAGAGGGGCTTTGGCAGAGGAGAAGGCACCTAACTGCACTGAGAAGCTACGGTCCGTCAAATAAGACCTGAACCATGCAAGGGCAGAGCCTGTAATGCCTGCGGACTGTTCAAGCCGTTGTTCTAAGGACAGAGGGTTTCTCATACTGATATTCTGCACAAACTGTGCTGTTGTTTTTGCTGTATAGTGTCCTTAAGTAATTATTATATGTACAGCACTTTGGCTGGACAACAAATCGTTTTAAAAATGTGCTATATAAATAAAACTTGATTTGATTTGATACAGTTAATCATTTGAAATCTAATTTAGACCAATGACAATTATATTAGATTCATATTAACCCTAGAACTGCAGACAATATAGCTAGGACTCAATCAAAAAGTCTGTTAAAAAAGGGCCACCCAGTTTACTCATTGGCCCACCCTGAGAAAGCTTCGGTGTCATTTAAAAAAAAAATTTAATTTAATTTTTTTTTTAATTATTTTATTATTATTATAAAAAAATGTATTCACCCATTGAGAATATCCAATAATTCAAAGTGAAATTCAAGTGAATATATGATCATATTATGATCATTATAGTTATAAAAAAATAAGAGAATAAATGAAAAACAGGTATGAAATACTATGACAGTAAAAAAAGAATAACGTTTTAAAGGGGAGTGATTTGTAAAATATCCATAAAGAAAAAGTAAATCTGTTTACAGTTCTGCTTCATACGGGTGTTGAGAGATGTATCCATAGATCTCTTCATTTTGCTCTCAAAGTGCACCAGATTGATGCTTTTAACTTCAATATTTAAAAATCTTCCTGGGGGAGCATTGTTTTATTATCACTGTTCTAGCAAAGGAATGCTCACGTTCATATTGATGTATTTTAATAAATGTTAACTTGGCCCATTACGTGACTATTTGTGATGGGGGGGCCCGACTTTTTTTTTTCTCGCCTGACAGAAAAAGTTTGAGAACCACTGGCCTAACTAGTGGGTCAACTATGAGACGGTAATCTCAGGGTACTCAAAGTCAAGCACGTGTGGAACATTAAAAAGTCCTCATCAGCCAACGCAGTAAGAAATAAGAAAAAAGGCACAAATTCATCCGATCCTCAAAAGAATAAATGCTGTCCATTTTTCCATTGGAGCATTTATCATGTGAGTTCAAATGAACTCCAGATGAGGTTGTCAGTGACTGTAGTAGAAGTATCAACAGGCTTTATTGTGAAACTGGGGCTGGGTCAAGGAGTAGGGGCCGTTGTTGGGGAATGGGCAGAGCTGAGGAAATCCAGGACACAGAGCTGAGGGAATCCAGGACACAGAGCTGAGGGAATCCAGGACACAGAGCTGAGGGAATCCAGGACACAGAGCTGAGGGAATCCAGGACACAGAGCTGAGGGAATCCAGGGAGAACAGGCCGGGGCGAGGAGCAGAAAGGGAGGTGGTGGAGGTGGCTGACAGAGGAGCAGGTGAGTATATCTGGACAGGGAAAGAGCAGGATTAGTACGGCAACAATCCCACTGGGAATATCCAAAAACAATGCAAGAAGCAAAGTCGACCTAAACGTTTTACCACAGGTTGTTACACAACGGAATGGTGAATGCTGGATTTGAAAAGCGGGTTTAGCAGGTGCAGATGAGAGGGGGCAGTCAAGGAGAGGAGCTGCAGTTGAGGAGCTGGATCCTCACAATAACTATTGGGGAAAATATTTAACCAAGCACTGCTCTGCCTGATGACAGATCTCAGGTGACCAATGGGTCACAGCGGGAAGACAAAATAGGGGCGATGGAGGGAAGAGAAATTAAGGTGAACTACATTTTAGAATGGCAAAAAACGTATGATCTGTCAAACAAAACTCAAGCAACATGTAATGAATCAAATATCTAAAATATGAAGTAACAATACAGAGGATGTTTTGTAATCGTTTTCACCATTTACTGTAATACAGAAACATTCATTTGATAGCATCTTGGGATTGAGTTATTTCTTTGTTTAAAATAAACGTAATGCTGTTTGTATTTAAATATGTATGTATGTGTTCAAGCACAATGCATAATCATTCAACTGAACATGGACAGATCCCATTCAACTTTTATGAAGAGTAAGTCTATCTGTGTGTGTGTGCGTAATGTTCCATGCTCTCCATTAAATGTCCTGTTAAGGAGGTTTGTTGAGCCACACTGTTGGTACATAACCAGCTTCACTTTTAAAGCGCTGCAGTGTGTGTGTATAGTGTGTATGTGCTGCAGGAAGTGTAACTGTCACTTACAATCCTGCATTATAACATCACACACTCCCTCCGCGCCTCGCAGACAAATGTGCCGAGCAGACTCTTTAATTATGGAGGAAGGTTAGTGTTTTAATGGAGTGTGTGTGTGTGTGTGTGTGTGTGTGTGTGTGTGTGTGTGTGTGTGTGTGTGTGTGTGTGTGTGTGTGTGTGTTCTCCTCAGTCACCAAGGGGGATGTAAAAGAATGAGACCTCCTTTCACCAGCAAAAAAATTACCACAATAACACTTTGTTCTGTTGTAATAACTAAATCAAAATATAATGGCTGATTTAGATTACTAAATACACTGATGGTATATGATCTCTGACTTGCAAGCATGTCACACTTGCAAGCATGTCACACTTTGAAAAAGTGGTAAAATTGTAGATAACAATAGCAATTTATAATTTTTGTGCACACATTAAGAGACGTAACGTTAAGAGATTTTAAATGAAAGAAAAAACTTGACTTGTAACCATATATCTTAAACAAAAATCAAAATCAGTGTAGGCAGATTATCTAAATCATCTAAAAGAAAAGAAGGCGAAACAATGTTTTCTCTTCAAATAAGGTTGTGTCCCGTCAAAAATGTTGAGTCTAGTCATGTTTCATGTTATAGTTTAGTTCTTTTTTGTCTTTTCTCCCACTTCCTGTTTTATTTTGACACTCACCTGTAATGTTTCATTCCAGGTTCCTTGACTCCCTAGGTCAGGGGTCTGCAACCTTTTTGATCAAAAGAGCCATTTTGCCCCCTTTTCCAAAAAAAAATGTTTGTCTGGAGCCGCAAAACATATTTGATAGCTTATAAAGTTGTATTTATTGTTATATCATAGACAAAAACTACAGTTTTTTTGCATTTATTATTTATTACATTATATAAAACTGTTAACCTCTAATAAGAAACTTTTAATAAGGAGAATACAAAAAAATACACAGGCCTACTTTAAAATAAATCAACACAGCACTTGGGAGTCCTCTGCACATTTGAAGAAAATGAATACAATTCAAATGGGCCCACTTTGAAATAAATAAAACATATAGCTGCACCCGTGTTCCAGGCACGTCCAGCTGGGAAGAGACCAAGGGGTAGACCTAGGACCAGGTGGAGGGATTATATCTCTTCGCTGGCCTGGGAGCACCTTGAGATCCCCCAGTCAGAGCTGGTTGATGTCGCCAGGGAAAAGAAAGTTTGGGGCTCTCTGCTGGAACTGCTTTCCCCGCGACCCGACCACGGATAAGCGGGAGAAGATGGATGGATGGATATAGCTGCACCCTAAAAAGAGTTAAGTGATTGAATTATGACTGAAGATCGTCAGCTGTCTTCCTCTTTCGTGTTTTACCTCCAATACGTAAAGGCTGCAGCACCTTTGACAACTTCTCTAACATACCGGTAAGCCAGCATCGTTTGCTACAACTCTAACCACGCAGAATTAAATCCTGTGTTCCTCCGATCCTTTCTTTTCTTTGATTTATCCATAGTTCGCTCATCAAGCCGGGGGTCAGGTTATTCGCCTGCAAGAAAAGGTGCTGGCGCGGGACCGTAGCAGGATGTGACACATATTTTAGTTGACCTAATTAAAACCGTTTTGTTTTTTATTTATGTTTCACAGTATCAACTCAAAACACAAGATACGAAACATTTTCAACCATGCAACAAAATGTAAATAGTCCTACAAATACTTTTATTTTATTTCCTTCTTATTTTTGTCTAAGCTCAAGGGAGCCAGAGCAGAGGGCTTAAAGAGCAGAGGGTTGCCGACCCCTGTCCAAGGTTCATCTCAATGGCTGCGTCTCAGGTCGGTTAAATGGAATCCTTGCGTCCCTCACTTACGTTGTTTCCCTGCGACTAGTCCCTCCCACCAGGGAAGCATGGAGAGACGCAAGGAAACCACGAGAAGCAGGGAAATTAGTTTTAAGGGCAATAGAGAGGCGAAGTCCCTCCCCTTCCAGTGGACCTCCATGGGACCTTATTTCGAAAAAATTATGTATTGAAATCAATGGAGAGAGAAAGATTATCTTTCGATCCCGTTTGAATTGTGCCACGAATTACACATATGATGTTTGTCCACCACCGCTATTGGGTGGTGCTCCAACAAGCGTCCAGGCAACTCCCGTTCGAGCATATGCCTTGAGTTGCACATAGCTCCAATGATCCATCACAGTGGACACACACACTTGCAAGTGTGACATGCTTGCAAGTCAGAGATCATATACCATCAGTGTATTTAGTAATCTAAATCAGCCATTATATTTTGATTTAGTTATTACAACAGAACAAAGTGTTATTGTGGTAATTTTTTTGCTGGTGAAAGGAGGTCTCATTCTTTTACATCCCCCTTGGTGACTGAGGAGAACACACACACACACACACACACACACACACACACACACACACACACACACACACACACACACACACACACACACACACACACACACACACACACACACACACACACACACACACACACACACACACACACACACACACACACACACAGAGTATTGTATGAGAGAGGTTCCAGGTTGAATTGAGGCGAATATTTGTAATGTTCAGAGGTTGTTGTGTCATTGTTCAAATGATAGTAAACAAACATTTGCATAAAGCATATTTGTCCACTCATATGTTGATAAGAGTATTAAAAACTTGAAAAATATCCCTCTAAGGTACTTTTAGAACAGATAAAAAATGTGCGATTAAATATTTTAATCGACTGACAGCCCTAGTTTAAAGTGCTTCATTAAGAGTAAAATATATTAAATCTCTTAAACGAATGAGGAGATCATACTCTATAAAAACATTAAAGTGTGTGAAATATACTTACAAATTCAATAATAATGTTTTGATTATAAAATAATAACTTACAGTTCTTACTTGTGGTTTTTGATGCATGTGTGGTAGACCCACAGAACGTCAAACATTTAGGATATATACAAAACCGCAGTACTCAAGTTGAGGGGGGATGGCATCAGAATCATCCCCCCTTTTAAAACTGCCATCCCCATTTTATCAATGAACGTGGCACTCGTATTACTGCTAAACGTTTATTAAAATAATTACTGTCTGCAACCTTTTTATTAGGTTATTACTATAAAATTATAAAAGTAGAGTAGACATGTGGAGATTATCTGACTGAACAAAACGTGATCCGTCTCTTAAATGTGTGTCAACCACAGACCTTATTTCGAGCTATTTTCCAAAAATCCTATGGAGAAATTGTATTGCTTTTTTGTCGAGGGAACCAGAAGGAACTTACTTCCGGGTTTTAGGCATACTTGCCAACCTTGAGACCTCAGAAATCGGGAGCATTTCCAAAACCACCGTGGGGGGGGGGGGGGTCGCCGGAGCAGGGATCGCCGAAGCTGTATTAGATTAACATTAACATGCTTATTGTAGTTGTAAGTGCACTGTCTTGCGGCCTGTAGCACCATCCTTGATGGAGCATATGTGTGGGCAGGAAAGGAGTGAGCAGAGGAGAGTTGTCGATTCTTGTTCTGTTTTCTGTGACTATCTTCCTCACCCTCTCAGACTTTCAGTTGCGCGCGCTACTAAAGAGACGCGCTACCATGGAAACCAAACAATAGTGTAGCTGTATTAAAGTCCGAGTGGAAACAGTCTTGAGTAAATCTGATTTTGTCAGAAATCGAGAGAAATGCGGGAGAAATATGACCCCGGGAGGAAACCGGGAGAGGGCAATGAAATCGGGAGTCTCCCGCGAAAATCGGGAGGGTTGGCAAGTATGGTTTTAGGACGTGTCACTGCACCACTCTATTATTATGACTATTGCAACTCCCTCCTCTACGGCATCAGCTCCACCTCCCTCAATAGACTCCAGCGTGTCCAGAACGCAGCCGCCAGACTCCTCACCCACACCAAGTCATGGCATCACATCACCCCGGTCCTCAAAGAACTCCACTGGCTCCCCGTTTCACACCGCATCCACTACAAACTCCTGGTCCTCACTTACAAAGCCCTGCACCATCTGGCCCCCCCCCCCTACCTCACTGACCTCCTCACCCTCTACCAACCACCCCGGTCCCTCAGATCCTCCTCAGCCGGTTTGCTTTCAATCCCCAAGGCCAAACTCCGGAGCTTCGGGGACAGAGCCTTCTCTGTGGCAGCCCAGAAGCTCTGGAACTCCCTCCCCCAAGACCTCCGTGAGTCTGAGTCCCTCACCCTGTTCCAGTCCCGCCTCAAAACCCACCTCTTCAACTCTCTATCCATAAGCCCCCCCCCCCCCCCCTCAACCAACTCCCTCCTGACTGCTTTTCTGTTGTGTTTTGTTTCTTTTTGGTTCTGTCTTTGTTTTTGTTTTGTTTGTCTACCCTCCCTCCCAAATGTAAAGCGTCTTTGGGTTCAGAAAAGCGCTATATAAAATTGATATATTATTATTATTATTAATAAGTACAGTACTTGAGTAAATCTACGTAATTACCTTACATCACTTGGGAGAACCCTTTTGTTAAGCCACATTCATACTGGAGATGATCGGATATATTTTGAACAGTATAACCATCTTTTATCATACTTTGTATAAATCCTCTGTAGGCCAACAAACTGGACTCCATTATTATTATTAAGGAGGGTGTGGTGACCACCTATTTATACACTGGGTTCATAATTCACACATGGAACTACAGTTGGGTATTGTTTCCACACGGACATGTTTTGTGATGGTCTATATCAGAGGTCATTTTGACGGACAGGATCGTAAAACTTCTGTCAAAATCCAGAATTACCCGTCGGCCTTTACACAACTCTGACGAGGGGGGGGGGAGCATACTCGTGAACTATAGGTTACTTACGTAACCCCAGTCCTCAGAGTAACATGAAGTGAGATGTCTCACTATGGGATGCGCCTCAACGCGTATGCAAACAGAAGCATCAATCTCATTACGCCAATCCTGATTGGCTGGTGATCTTGACGTCTACGTCAGGGAATCCACCCACCCTTTGAGTAGCTTGCGCTACGTCGCAGCGTCATTCAAAATAAGAACCGCTTCGCCTTAGCAAGAAGGGCCGTCTGGTGAGACATATCACTTCATGTTACTCTGAAGACTGGGGTTACGTAGGTAACCTATAGTTCTCATTCATAACACTCCGTTCGACGTCTCACTATGGGATATTGAAACTCCCGTATTGCTAGACATGCTTATCTCGAAAATCACCAAAACAACCAGAACTTAACAGGTAGAACCCTGTCTCAACACGGGGCCCAGCACTGCGCGGGCCACACTTGGAGCAGAGACATCTAGCCTGTAAAAGCGGACAAAAGTGAGCGGTGAGGACCAGCTCGCTGCTGCACACATGTCTTGGATGGAAACACCCTTGAACAAAGCCCAGGATGTAGCCAGTCCACGAGTAGAATGAGCACGCAGGCCCGTTGGTGCCTGCAAACCCTGACTCGTATAAGCCAGAGCAATCGCTTCCACAATCCAGTGGGAGAGCCGTTGCCTGGTAACGGGCTTGCCCTTCTGAGGGTTAGCCCAGGATACAAAGAGTTGGTCATTGCATCGAAACTCTTTTGACCTGTCCATATAGCAACAAGTCCTCCAACTCATACGACCAAATGGGTCGATTGTTTTAAGCCCTTATTACGACCAAATATGTCGTTTGTTCAAGCGCTTAATACGACCTATAATTACGTTTTAAAATTGTCGGCCTCGAGTGCTCCCGTTGAATGCAAACGTTACAGAGGGTTGTTTATTCACAATAACCCTCTCTGTAAAATCCTAAATTGTAGAATAGTTTGGCCATTAAAACGCGTTATGATTAGATTTCTAGCGAGAAGTATATATTGTACTTTTAGAATCCACGTCCAGTCGATATGTAGGATCTATAGTTTGATAGATATTACGAAGATGATTTGAGATTTTGTCAGGAGAACGTGTATATGCGGCAAGCTTCCATGTAAAGTTACGGGTTGAAAACAGTATTTCCGGTCTCGCCGTTTTCATAATAAAACCAATGATCAAATGATTTAACAGTGATATCTGCACTACACATCCACTAAAAAACATCAGTTTATCCTAGTTAATTATACGACATTAATTGGTTTAAATTGTGTACAATGCTTTGGTGTTTTTCCCATAGGTTTTTCTCTTTCGATTCTGAGAGACACATTTCTTTTTTCAGAGGTTTTGATAGGCTAAAATCACGCCGCAATGCACGTCGGGATATGGTGTTTATGTGATATGAAATCGGAAAACATTAAAAATAATAATAATAATACTTTATTCCGAGTGTTCTTGCTTTTCTCTTTGAGAGTCATCACATAATGGCATTGCAATACACGGTTCGGCTGCATTAAATATTACAGATCTGCCGTAGATATGTATTTATAGAGCCCTGATCAGAAGACCTTTTGACAAACTGGAAGAGATGCCGACAAAACTGAATACGTGACGTGGATCATAGATATACCAACAATTAAACAACATCTTCCATTTCTTTTCACACAATACGTCTCCTTGCAGTATCAACACTAATTCGGCTGACTTTTATATTTGATCCAATTAGTAGATAGTCTGTATTTACACCATAACGGTGCACAGCTGATAGAAAGGGACTTTTTTGTAGTTTTTAAAGATATTACTGATTTTCTGAACTACCTTTCCAACTCCTCATGCAGTTGACTGTTACAGGTCTATACAGGTTCATGGTACAATGCTTAAGCTTCACATCGAGAGACTGAAACTGTATTTTCCTTTACCGTTCTGTTTTAAACTCACAATAAAGTGAATAGTCTTATGTACGATATTATTATGTTTTATTAACTAGACCACTGGTCTAAACCGCACCTCCTAGTGGTTAAAGCACGTTATTGAATGTAGTTGTTGAATAAGTTATATTTATTTAGTTATTGATGAAAACATTTAAATATTAAGAGTAGCCTACATACAAAATAGGGGTCAATGATAGAAATATAGAATGGAAAATATCTAGAAGATACTGTAGTGATCTCTACAGTAAAACAGTTTAGTGCAGGACGTCCAAAGATATTAACAGGAGGATGTGCAAAACAGACAAACTGATAAGGCTGAATTTTACTCAGGTGTAACTAAAGTCTGATTTAAGGGTTGTTTATATTTCACATCATTAATCAGAATCTGCAAAGTAACAAAAATAAATGTAGTAGAGTAAAAATACCAGGTTAACCTCTGAATTGTAGTGGAGTAGAACAAAGTAGTACATGCTGCTGTAACAAAAACATTTCCCAACTTGGGATCAATAAAGTATCTTATCTTAAGATGATCGATGGCTACTGCCATATTTGTTAAATGTGCATCTGAACCTTGACAAGTGCATGTTTCAGGCTTATCAATTAACAACAGGAGGGGTCACAGACATAAGACCAGCTGTCATGTGGTATTAATGCTGCCCATTAAGGACACAAGCAATTTTCACCCATTAATTATATGTTTTAAATTTGATAACACCAATGTGTTTCGTGTCCCCTAAACCTCCAGGGATGTATACAGTTTAATACTGGCAACTTCTAATTGTGGGAAATACGAAAACGTCTTTTAAAACTACATTTCCCAGTAGAGACGTGCCATAGAACATGTTGCGAAACACACAATAGTCAGCAAGTGTAATTCTGGGGGGGAGGGCTGGACCCGTTCAAGTCCAGTTTTGGATAGTGTGGCGTGGTTCCATTCCATTTCAAAGAGCTTTGACGCTCAGCGTAACCTTGTCGCACTGCCACTCCAATATCCAATCACAGAGCTTGAGGGCTAATCACGGGGTTTGTAAAGCAAGGCGGATGTTGTAGTCCCAAACGATAGCTGGGGATTCTGGGTAGTGTAGTGTCTTCGGAAACTCTGTAGTGTCTAAACTCCGAAAAAACAATTTGTTTCTCCGAATCGAAGGTTAAAAACACAAAAGCATTGTACACAATTTAAACCAATCAATATTGTGTAATTAACAAGGATAAACTGATGTTTTTTAGTGGATGAGTAATGGAGATATCACTGCGTAATCATTTGACAGTGTGGGGAATACTTCCGGTTTTATTATGAAAACTTCGAGACCGGAAATACTGTTTTCACCCACGCTAACTTTACATGGAAGTTGCCCCATATACAGTACACGTTCTTCTGGCGAGACCTCAGATCATCTTCGTATATCTATCAAACTGTAGATCCTACACATCCACTGGACGTGGATTATAAAAGTACAATATACACTTCTCGCTAGAAATCTAATAAAAAAGCATTTTAATGCCAAACTATTCCACAATTTAGGATTTTCCAGAGAGGGTTATTTGTGAATAAACGACCCTCCGGAGCGTTTGCAATCGACAGGAGCATGTTGTTTCTTACACGACCACTAGAGGGGCTACACTTTAAAACGTGTCTCTGGGTCGTATTTAGCTGCTGAACAATCGACCTATATGGTCGTTTTTTGTAGGAGGACAGGCTGCCATATAGGTGTGTAAAGCACGGATTGGACACAGCAAATTTGGCCGCTGTTCCTCAGAGGAACACAGTGGTGGAGGAAATGCCTCAATGTCAATGGGGGTACATGAGCCAACCACCTTAGGTACAAAGGCAGGGTTGGGCTTCAGCAACACTCTTGTTTGCCCCGGGGCAAACTGAGTGCATGAAGGATGTACAGAGAGCGCATGAATGTCACTGACTCGCTTGGCAGATGCCAGAGCCAGTAACAACACTGTCTTGAGTGACAGGTGTTTCATGTCAGCTTCTTCCAGGGGTTCAAATGGAGGTCGAGTGAGCCCATCTAAAACCACTGCCAAGTCCTATAAGGGCACCAGTGACCTGGAAACAGGGAGGAGCCTGCGAGCCCCTTTCATAAAACGGCAGACCAAAGGATGTTGGCTAACCGTCTTTCCCTCAAAGCCCACATGGCATGCAGCAATAGCAGCCAGGTACACTTTGATCGTAGAGAAAGCTCTGTGTTTATCAATCAGGTCCTGTAGAAATGATAGAATCACCCCGACAGGACATTGAAAAGAGATGTGTCCTTTTTGAAGGCACCACTCCTCAAACACCCTCCACTTACAGTCATAGAGAGACAAGGTGGAGGAAGCTCTTGCGGGGAGTCCCACTGTATTCAGGTTATACCACTCACGGGCCAGGCCCATATTGCCAAGCGCTCTGGGTGTGGGTGTGGGTGTGGGTGTGGGTGAACCCCCCCCCGTCTGAGACAGTATGTCCCTGCGTAACGGGAGCTGCCACGGCTGCCCGCACAGCAGCTGATATATCTCTGCCAGCCAGTACATTGCAGGCCAGTGCGGAGCTATCAGGATCAGTGTGTGGCGTTGTTCTCTCACTCTGGCCAGAGTTGGGGGTATCAGAGCCAGGGGTGGGAACGCGTACAGAAGGACCGGAGGAGGACAGAGGAGACTGAAGCATAGAGAGAGAAATCTGAAGGAGGCAGCTAAAAGGACTGCAACTTTGCAGAGCTGGATAAAAGGTGCCAGCAGGGCATCTGCAGGTGAAGCACTGTGATTACTGTCAAGCAAAGCAACTACATGCATTGGTTCTGAAATTGATCCTTGACTTCCTCAATAACTCCCCAAACCACTCCAAGATTGTCCAAATCAGCCAAAACTGTGTTCTTAACTATTGTTACATAGTCGCAGGGACGGGTGGCGCAGTGGTCTGTGCATCCGATCATCAGATCAAGGGGGAGTGCTGGGGAACTCCAGTTCGAAACCCGCTCCGGCCGCGTCAGGCCGTTGTGTCCTTGGGCAAGACACTTCACCCGGATTTGCTCCTTTGGGTATTGTCCACAGTACATGTATAATACCAATGTATACTTGTAAAAGTGCCTCGATGACCTCGAGGCGTGAAGATGGACGGTGTGGCGCAGTGCGCTGTGCAATGATCATCAGATCAAGGGGTGAAACCCGGCGCTGCTGTGTCTGTAAAGCCGGTGGGTCCTTGGGCAAGACCCTTCACCTGAACTTGCTCCTGTGGGTATTGTCCACAGTATCTGACCATTGCATGTATGATGTGCAATCAGTCATTGATAATGCGCTATAATAAATGTAAGGTATTATTATTATATGCTATAATGTTAATTCATGCTAATTCAGGGTATATGCAGGAATCCAAATGTCAAATGTAATACCTTTTAAGACCTTTGTTAAGACCCTTTCCATACATTTTAAGACCTCATCGCCACTTTGAGTTCTAACCAGTTACATAGGCGACACACTTTACTATATACAGTATTGATTGTCCTTCCTCCTTATCTTCCAACCATTTGGACGCTAACTTGCAAATAACATGAAAGAAATCAAAGTAAAGCATCTAAAAAATATATTTAAAAAAATAATGTTAGTCAAGTCAAGTTATCAAGACTGCATTGTTTCATCGAAACAGTGTTAAAATCACAAACTTGCCTTTTAGAGAAACAGTCTTTAAGAAAAAATCTAATCAGACAATGTACTTCATTTTCTAGTTTTAAGGTTTTGCATACCATGGCAGGAAGGGGGGAGGAGGGGGCAGGCTCGCGCACGCACACACACACACACACACACACACACACACACACACACACACACACACACACACACACACACACACACACACACACACACACACTTTTGGCTAGGAAGGCAAAAGATGCTTTCTTTGAATCTGAATCCGCATACTTTTGTCTGAATACATCGAGAGTTACCTTTTAAGCAGTAAAATGTGTCTCCTCAGGCTCTCTAATACAGAGTCACATCTCAACCCCCCTGTCTGCTTTTCTATACTTTTACAGCATCAGGCCGACTGCATGACCATGGGCGCTTAAGAGCCTGATAGGAACCTGTAGCTCCATGTGAGGACAACAGTGAAGGTCCCCACACACACAATTGGGGGCGGGTCCACCTGTCACTTTTTATGCATCCTAATGTCATTGAAACAGCATTTTTCTGATTAGGCACCATAAGGCAGTGGGGGCATTTCACACCTGCACTGTAAAACATCACAGCCCCATTTAGTTATGTCAAGTTACATTGTCTCTTCAATTCAAAGAGCTCTGACAAGTTTTTGATTTTTAACTCAGCTTTTCTAGTTTTAGAAGGTTAAACTTACATGTATTCACTGTCTTGACAATTTAAACATTTTGTCACATTGACTCAACTTGCCTTAGCAAGTTATCAGTTGAAAAAAGAAACAAAAGAAAAAGGCGGGAAGGCAGGTTTGAGAGCTACAGAACAAAATGTATGCTTCCACATTTGAGTTTTAAAAAAAAAAACTCCTCCCTAAACTGAATGCAATGTTTAAGCATGGATGTAATCAACTGGTATATCCTAAAGATGTCATGTTTTAATTCGGACTAAAGACACATTTTTGATCTAAATGAGAGGACTACTGCCGCTGGCGGAGGAACTCTGTGAACCTGCAGCGGTGATCCAACGGAGGCGGAGTGATACGTTAACCTACAGTCTGAAACACCGGCTAGGACCGTTACGGTTACGGAGGGCATTTTATTTCTGCTGCAAGACAGTAAGGAGGTAAGTTTTAATGATTTCAAAACCTTTAATTCTTTGCCTGCTACTACTACGGTTTGAAAGAAATAAAGAGTATGAAGTTATCTGTGGACGTTGTGCTTACTAATATTGATAGAAAGCTAAAAAATATTAAAGTGTAAGCACATGGGTTTGTTTTTAACTGTTAATATTTGATTTTAATTATGAGCTACTAAAGTTATTAATTTACTTCGACATTTAGGTTTGCTTTGACAATTAAGTGGTAAGTTTGCTAGCTTAAATTGCCATTAGCAATGTTCGCTGTCAGCTAGCTACACAGTCAGGATAAGGGAGCGATACTGTGTCACTTTTAATGGCTGTGCGTGCACTTTGGGTTTAATATTGACCAGTAAAAAATACAATTTATTATGAACTGTATACACTTCAAGACGTGTAATAATGTGGCGCATGCTGCAGACCCTGGAGGCAACTCAAATGTTTGGAGGGAGATCTACCTTGTCTCCTTTTTTCGCTCTGCGTTTGTGTATGTGTGGGGGGGGGGGCAGGGCAGAGGAGACACGGAGACGACATTAGCCGCGTTCACACTGCCGGTACTTTTCCCACAAAGGTTCATGTGAACTCTTTAGTTCGCATGAACTAAGTACAGATCGCGTTCACACCAGAAAAAGTCCCTGGGGGTGGATTATGAAGCCGCTGACGTCACTTCTTCTTCCTATGCTTTGGGTTTACTGGCAGGCTGCAAACCACTTCACGGCGTATACTGCCGCCCAAAGTCCCCGGCCGGAAGTCCCCGGAGTTGGGGACTGGCTTCAGTAGAAGCTGCTGAGAGTCCCAGCAGCTTCTACTGAAGCCTTCCGAGTAAATCGCCAGAACGCCGACACCTCCTCATCTCCACCGCTCCCATGTTTTATTTTGTGTTGCCATAAGTTAGTCTCTCTGCGTTTCTGCGCTGGGCTAATGCTAATAATGCTAATGCGAGGATAATAAAATGGCGGCTTCACAAAACTTTTTGGGAGTTTTACGGGGCGTGGTTTTCAATCCGCCCAGCCAATCAAGAATATAGCTCTTTTCTCACAAAAGACTCGCTCGAAAGTCCCTGCTCTCTAGCAGGGACTTTCGAGCGGGTAAAAAGGTTCGCATGAACTACTTTTAGTACCGGCTCTTTTTGGTGTGAACGCGATCATGAACTAAGTTCGCATGAACCTTTGTGGGAAAAGTACCGCAGTGTGAACGCGGCTATTTGTTTTGGGTTTTCGTGTGTCTGATATTCAAACTATTACTTTATAAGTTTAAGTATCATACCAAAATGTCATGAGAGTAGCTTAGCTTTTTCGGGAATAGTGCGGTGCGTAATGTTCGTAGTGTGTGGGCATCCAAGAGCAGATGAGAGAGCGTCGGGAGCTGGGTGGGGCGTAGAGAGAGGGATAGCAGCAGGTACGCGGGAAGTCAGGGAGATGGGTCTGTCTGCAGACCGCAGCAAGGAGGCGTTTCCTATAGGGGCGTTTCCTATAGGGGCGTTTCCTAACTTTTTTTATCCAGCTGCTTTTATAAATCCTTGCAGAAGAAGTCATTGTTCTAGTGATGGGAATTCCGGCTCTTCTTGCTGAGCCGGATCATTTGGCTCACCAAGAAGCCTTGGCCTTAAGGAGTAAGTTTCAAGATCTGAACTCTGTTTCTCTCACCTCCACTGTTTACTTAAATGGGACAAAATATTCGAAAGGAATGGTGCTCTCAGTTGGACGGACAAGTGGACTGCCAGATTTTAGGAGAGTACTCGATATCTGTGTAGTGGATTGCTGCATATCATTCATTATGGAACTATTCACAGCAGCCTTCGTGATTCATCTCGGGTGTTTCCAACTTGCCAGAAGAGACCCTGCAGTGACTGTGGTTGTCGAGCCTGACAATCTGAATGACTACACCCCTCTTGCTGCATACCTTGTGGAAGGAAAGCTGCTTGTCACTCCAAGGACATTCATGTTAAATTAAGGTAAAGTTGGACTGGGAAGTGTTTTTTTAGTGTCTTCCGTAAATTGTATTACGTGCAACTTATTTTCAATTCACTTCCAGTGTTTATTTCCTGATGATAAAGTGTTTTCTATATTGTTCACTGTGTTTCAGCTGATGCAGACACCTCAATGATGCTTCTCAGAGTTATCCTCTCACCTGAAGATATAAGGCGGGTCACCCTAGAAGATGTTCCCTCATCAGTTGATGATCTGTGTGCAAAACTGCGCAACACTCTTGGTCTCCGAGGGAACTTCATTTTACAGTTTGAAGATTCGGACTTTGGGAATCAGCTCTGCGATTTGACAGACATTAAGGAGCTACCAGCGGAACGAGCCACTCTGAAGGTTTTGTTCACATCTTCTGAGGTGGTTTCTGACTCAACACTGGATACTGTAAGCTTTGATTCCCCAAGTAGCAGTCAATCGACAGAATGGCCCGATCCTTTTGTTGTTCCAGCTTTCTCCCATGATGTTGAGTATCAGCTGAGAGCAGCAAATGATGCGTATGCCCAGGATGAAACTGTGATGGTCATCTCAAAGGGTGTGAAAAGTGAAATACTGGACAGACTTGCGGATATCATATCTAAAATCACAGCCTATCCCAACAAAGACCACTATGAAAGTGTAGCAAAAGCTCTTGTTGCAAAGCACCCATGTCTCAAAGAGCCAGGGTCAGGTAGAGGGTGGTATTGCTGGGTATTTAGTTTGAGATTCAAGATGGGCAATTACCGTCAGAGAATGATGGCAGCTGGATGCCCTGAAGTTCTTAAATAAAAGAAAAAGGGGCGAGGAAAACCACAAGCCAGTCAAAAAGTCAAAAAAAGGAGAGATCCACTACCTGCCAGAGCCACCTGAGGGACAGACTACTGGGAAGTCAGAGAAAGATCGCAATACCATGGCACTGGAAGTGCAGAAGAAGGACTCCGATTTACAGCTTCTGGGTGAACTGATGATCGCAACATTCTCACAGCGAAGAAAGGAGATCATCGGTGATGAGCCACTGATCTCTGCTGTCATGGAGAGATGGCCTGCATTGTTTGGTCAGAGACAGGTAATCCTTTGCTAATCGAGTGCAGTTTGTGCAATTGTTTACTTCTACACAATATATTTTTGTACCTTCAGCTATAACACAAAAATAAAAAGGGCATATTTTACTACAAGATGAATAATTCTACTTAAAGGGATAGTGGAAATTGAACCACAAATAGTTTCGTTTTAACTTATATACAAGCATAATTACGTACCAAAACAATCACACCTGATTAAAAATATATAATAATTGCCTTACGCATGTTAGAAGCACTTTATTGCAGCTTCCCCGAACTTTTTTAGAAACGAAATGATGAGTCAGCCAAACCGGAAGTGAGGAAAACTCAGGAAGACGAAACAATAACAAACCATGGCGTCTATGCAGAATGAACGTGGAAGGGCAAATATACCAGACAAAGAAGAAGGATTGTACGAGGTATCCAGTGATGATAGCGAGTCAGAAACATCCTCTCGGCTTTCCTGCGAAAATGTAGTTTTAGGAACTGAATCTGAATCCGGTTCAGTAAGCGACGATGGTGAGAATATTGAGCCAGACGATGGACCATTACGTCCTTATTTGTTCGAGCCCGAGGTGATGGAGTTAGTTCACGGCATGGGCAATGGCGAGGATGACCAGGACCAGGCGCCAGATGATGCACCCCTACGCACAAATAATCTTGACTGGTAGGTCCCTAAGCATAGCTCACGCTAGGCGCTATATTATATATTGCAAAAGTTGGCATGCATGCACTGTAGGCCTATGGCTATGCCCGAGGATGACTGCATGTAGGGTACATTTCATAACATACCAGGGTCAGGTTCACATAAATTATCTTGTCACATTTATTATTGTATATGTAACAGCCTTATGGGCATTAATTACATGAATAAATGTAAATGAATTGTATACTAGCATGATATACAGCTAGAGCCAATCGGTCTTTTGACGTAGTATGGTCCTAATCCTAGGCTAGCCAGGCTGCCTGTCAAGTGTAGGCTGTACTCACAGTACTGTTAGTCTATCATGTCTATATGATGACTGTAGTGTACACATTCGACACTGTGTACCGGATTATCGGATGACGAGGCCTCCGGTCGCCTAATCGACAGGCAATAAATGGCGTTGTACACAATGGTACAGGCTAATGATGCATTAAATCAGCCAGAAAACATAATAAAATACTCGTGCCTCGTCCAATGTTTGTGCCCGTCTTCCTTTGTTTTCGTCATCACCCGAAGATTCCCGAAGTATTTCGTTTCATTGAGAGGGCGTGGTCGGGAGCAGTAAAATTGAAAATAAAATGAAACTAGGCGCATGAAATATAAAAAAATGGTTTATTATGCTTATTTTTATTAAAATACATAAGTTAAACCCAAAATTCGCGGATTTCCACTATCCCTTTAAGTTGCTGATAATACTATTACATAAGTAATGGAGTATAATATCATATACTCCATCATTTAATTATAATTGAGGACTTTCAATGTGGTACAACTACTATTACTGAACTATAGGATATTATACGTCAACAACATAAAGCATGTACTATTTCTTGCCGTTATGTTTTGGATTCCTCTCTTTAAATTACTACAGCTGTTACATGGTGCTCTTATTTTTCTCTCACTCATGTAATTTCTCTGTTCTTTTGTCTGTTTTAGCTATGTGCCGAGTTCAGCAGAATCGTCACCAAAGACCTGCTGAAATCTTTGCTGGAAGGACTAGATACCATGGTTCCAAGTCTGTTGGAGGCTTACAAAGCTGCTGTAGCATCTGGAAGAAGGTCGGCCATGAGTGGTGTTCTGCAGTGTCTTCAGAAAGAGGCAAGTATTTTACAGAGAAACTATTACCAAAAATGTGCAAAGATAAGGATTCAAGCTTGGCTATCATATTTACCTACCCTTGTCTGTTTTCCCCTTGGAGGACACAAACCAGAACAGAAGAACGGCTGCCCTATTCGGTCTTCCAATATTTTTTGCAGAGGATTCCTCCAACGTTATCAGGATGTGTGATGTAAGTCACTATATTACTTATATTATACATTTACTTTTCTCTCGCTTAATTTGAGGTTTTGCCATAGCCAATATAATGCTCATTGTTACAATAGTGTGTATTGTTTAAGTATTACTATTGTTAATTTAGGAATTGCAATAATTACTGAAAAAATGATGACCTTGCAATTTGTCGTGTTTTTATTTCAAGTTTGGAACAGTCAATTAAGATGTATGTGTCTTTGTTATTAGGCTCATGGAGAAACCCTCGATGTGATCCTGAAAGGAATGCAGGTTGGACTGTTGATTGGACATGAAGGCCCTCTGCTTGACTCATTTCCTCTGGAAGTCTTCAATGTGGCCGTGGTGGTAGAAGAGAAGATCATCCTACATGACCTCCGAGATGTGCCCACAGGCTTTGCCATGTTAATGGGGGCAATCTACTGCCTCAACCTCGAGTACCCCCGCAACATGAAATACTCTTTTGAGTTCCTTCAAAAGGTCATCATGACCATCAAACCAGACCAGTGCTCTGCAAGAATCCATGGACTCAGAAATAAACTGCTGAGATATCACCTCTAAACAAATGACTGTCATAGCTCCTGGAAGAAGGGAGTTTCTGTTTTGGACTGTTATTCTATATATTGTTCTTGTTTTCAGCAGTGTAGTTTGTAAAGTTTTGACAGCAGACCATAGATCTTACTCTGCATATCTCCATCTCGGCTTCAGTGTACCCAAGCAAAAATTAAAAAATGCCTAGGTCACGCAGTCAGTGTCAGAGATGAGAAAAAGTGTGTCGTATGACCAGTGTCCTTGGGGCCAGCTGTCATCCTCTGTTGATGTGTGTTTTAAAAGTAGTGTGATGTCTTGTTCGGGTTTCATTTTTAAGTGAATATGTGTGCAACTGTGCATACCTCAACGTTTCAGGTGTGTATGTTACTGCAGTGAGGCGAGAGACCTGACTAACTCAGGTATGGTCAGCAGCATGGTCATGCAAGTGTATTGTATGGTTTCATTTTCTATTGCCAATTACATTTTGGGTATAAGTTGATGTATAACATGTTTTTTTTAAATAAATGTTATATCTGAACAAATGCGCTGCAAGAATTATTATTCATTTATGTAAACTTGCTATCCGAAGTCAATACAACTAATATATCTAAGTTGAAACAAATGCATTATTACAATCTTCCTAACTTGAAATTATGAGTTATATAAATGTAGAACTTGAAAGTGTGAGTTATTATAATACTGAAATGTGAGTTTATTTGACTAGGTAAATAAAGTTTTCTTGCCCTAATAATGTAAGATTGGTAGTTGTCTCAACTCTAAGTATAAAGTTAAATCAACTTAGACAACTTAAAAAACAATGTTAATACAACTAGAACCTTTAAGTCATATCAACGAGATTGACTTGCATTAATGAGTTGAAACAAAGATTGTCTTCAAGTTGACTTGATTTGCTTTTTCAAGGCAGCAGGTGGACTTTCATTTGCAAGTTGAACTGACATGAACTGTTTTACAGTGTGTGAATACACATCACCCCCTCCTATCGACAGATCTCACACCTACTTGGGTTATCACACCTCGACCAAATGGGGGGCGGGACTTAGCTCATTAGCATAAGTAGGAGAGGTGTGACCTGTCACTTTTTTATGCATACTAATGTGATTGAAACAGCATGTGTATTACTACTCGCTCCTCCTTCGCGTCGAAAGGAGCCAGTTGAGGTGGTTCGGGCACCTAGTTAGGATGCCACCTGGGCGCCTCCCTAGGGAGGTGGTCCAGACACGTCCAGCTGGGAGGAGACCGAGGGGTAGACCTAGGACCATGGAGGGATTATATATCTTCGCTGGCCTGGGAGCGCCTTGGGATCCCCCAGTCAGAGCTGGTTGATGTCGCCAGGGAAAGGAACGTTTGGGGCTCTCTGCTGGAACTGCTACCCCCGCGACCCGACCACGGATAAGCGGGAGAAGATGGATGGATGGACTACAGCAGGGGTATTCAACTAAAATTCAACGAGGTCCAGTTAGAGAAAATCTCCCCATGCAAAGGTCCAGAGCTTCAAAATGTCTAAGTTGCTTCATGAATTAGTGTGATATATATTGAAGTAGCTGTAGCTTTATCAACGTCTGCATGTAATCAACGACTGACTGCCAATCAAATAAAGAAAGTACAATTCAAAAACAACTATTTATTGTCAATCAACATTGAACTATACAGATATACAGTAAAATACTGTGGATATGTGTAATGTTCCTCTCTGGCTGCATTTCAAAATAAAATAGCTTTTGAAAATATGTGCATCTTAAAAGTGCTTAATTTTAGATAAATAAAATAAAGTGTAGCAGCAGCTTGAGTTTCCCTTTTTCTTTGTTAACCGTTTCACATCATGACTTAACCGTTTCAGACGATTATAGAGCAATATCAGTCTTTACACATCATAACAATTGAACAGTTTTAAAGTTTCTCTTTCTTTCCCTCTTATATTGCAGTCCCTCACTCACTTTTAGCCTGGAACGATATTTTGATCCTGGTGGACTGATCATATCGGGCTCTGAGACTGCTTATTTTTTGTGACCTCAGTTCTGACTTGAGAGGGAATTTTTGATCAAACACTTTGTGTTTTGTCTCATAGTGGCGTGTTGGCACTTTTAATGAGCACCATGGTCTCTGAACAAATGAGACACACTGGTTCTGTGCTCCCAGTGGGCAGGATGAACATGAATGAGTCCACTCAGGGTTAAAAGCTCTGTTCTCACTGTCCACTTTCCTCTTCTTGGAGAGCGCCATGTGTAATTATTTGTCTCTCCCTGTCTGTCGCTAACACGCCTGTTCACTCTCCTCTCAGCTTCTCTCCCTGTATCGCTAATTATTCTCTTCACTCACTTTCCTCTCCGCTTCTCTCTGCCGCGCTGTTACAACCTTCCAAAGGCTGGAACAAACAGGAAGGCCACACAGAGTTAAATGCCAAATATATGTTTATTTAACAGGTTATAGAAGAACACCTCTGATGAATAATGTATGTAAGAATTAGACTGTCAGTTGTGTGAGCAGTGTGTGAGTGTGTGGAAGGGTGTTGTAGCATGTTGGAGGGTGCATCAAACCTAGCACAGGCTGTAGGCTGAGGTTGCTGCAGCATGCCAGGATCTGAATCAGAGAGTGATCCTTGCAGCTGGGCAACCTTTATACCTTCTTGTGGCTCCGCCTCTAGATGGGCGGGCACAAACAGGACGACACTCCCAGTACCTGCCAGAGGACAGCAAGGCAGGGAGCACAGCCAGGCAGAAGGGGGGAGGGGTCGTCACACCCCCTCCCTTAAAATGGAGGACCCACTAGGATCCTCCAACCTGAGGCACAAAAACACAACCACCAAACACAATAGACACAACCAAAGTTAACCTTGACATGTTCATACAACCTGCAAGCACATCTGTAGCCTCTTGCTCAACCCCTCAGCAACTTTGGTACCTAAGAAGCATTTTAAGAGAGGGCAAAACAGAAAAAACAGACACCCCTGCAGGGAGAAAAACACTAGTTAACCTAGGAGGTTATAGCCCTGGACATGGCATCAGCCACTGTATTATCCACACCTTTGACATGCCTAATGTCCAGATGAAAAGGCTGGAGGAAGAGACACCAACGCATAAGGCGTTGATTTGGATTGACATCGAGGAGACCATTCAAACTTGACCTTAGGGCTGAGAAGAGAGGTGAGGGGCGCAACCACCGTAGAGAAATTCTGACAGAACCCACGATAGTACCCCACCATGCCCAGAAAACGAGCGAGTTCTTTTCTGGTTGTGGGAACAGGGAACCGGTCAATTGCCAGCACCTTTGCCCTCACTGGCTTAACCTGTCCTTGGCCAACTACTTTGTGACCGTTGCCTTAGCAAACTCACACTTTGCCAAGTTAACGGTCAGACAAGCCCAGGCAAGACATGCAAACAGCGCATTAATGTGTTGGAGATGTTCCTCCCAAGTGTCACTGTATACCACAACATCATCCAGATACACAGCACAGCCAGCAAGACCTGACACCACCTGGTTCATCAGGCGTTGAAACGTGGCTGGGGCATTTCGTAACCCAAATGGCATTACGGTGTATGAGTACAACCCACTGGACGTGATAAATGAGGCGATCTCCCTAGCTCTTACTGTTTGATTAGCCCGATACAAGCGGTGTTTGAAACCATGGACATAGTCTATCAAACTTGACGGGGCCTTCTTGGCTTGCCAATCCTCGTGTAGGGTGGCCAACGGGCCCCTTACATTGTGACCAAAAACCAGGTCATTAGGGCTAAAACCTAAACTCCCCTGTGAAACCTCCCTTGCCGCCAGCATCAACCAGGGTAACCCTTCTTCCCAGTCACGTTCCAACTCCGTACAATATGAACGGAGGAGAGACTTCAAGGATTGGTGGAACCTCTCAAGTGCTCCCTGGCTCTGAGGATGATAGGCACTTGACTGTGAATGTTTGATATTCAACTGCTGTAACACCTCGGCAAACAACTTTGAAGTGAAGTTAGTCCCCTGATCTGACTGGATAATCTTCGGGAGACCACAAAATAGTTATAAATTGCTTTTACAACTGACCTGGTGGTGATATTCCTAAGGGGATAGGCAGCAGGATAATGTGTAGCCTGACACATGACTGTAAGCAAAAAGTTGTTCCCTGCTTTGGAGCGTGGTAATGGTCCAACACAATCTACAATCAGATGCTCGAATGGATTACCAACAACTGGAATTGGATACAGAGGCTAACCCTAACCCTAACCCAGCAGAAAGTATTAAAAATAATGATTACAACAAAAATATTAAATATATTATAAGATCATTTTTAATCATCTGATTTGTCTGTACATTTGTCTGTGTTCTTCTAATTAGTGTCGACAGTGTGTGCCTATTGAGCTGTTTAGAGCCATGTGGGACAAAACCCGATCATGCCCCTCCCTCTCACTGTCTAAGTGAACGGTGACTGTAAAAACTACACTGCGCATGCTCAGAGTATGTTCCTATTTAATGTGTGTGGCAAAAAAATAATGACCATGGGGGCATCCCCTGCGAGATGGAGTTCATGACTTTATGAGCTGTTCATGAGCACTCATGAAACATTCATGAACAACTCATTATATGTTCCACTTGTCATGTTCATGAACCAACATTCTTAAAATGCTCATGAACCATTTTAAAGAGCAGTTCTTGAAATGTATGAACATTGTTCATTCATATAAAGTTCCTGTTTTGCTCATGACAGACTTTTATGAGCTATTTATGAACTTTTCATGATCCAGCCAATCACAACATTATAATTAAAACCCCAAAAAGTTTGCATGAGCATTTCATGAACTTTTCATGACTATTAGCATTTCATGAATGTTGGATGATTGTGGCAAGTTCAGAATATTTTTGAATATTCATGAGCATTTTATGAACTTTTGATGATCAGTGTGATGATTTTAAAGACCTCTTGAATATTCATCTACTATTTGAACATTTCTTTATTTTTTAAAACTTTTAATCTTAAAACAAACCATTAGTGAATTTGAAACTGAACATGATCTTTATTTATTTTGGTGACATTCATATCATTTTATGGTTTATCTGTACTGTTTGAGAAGCAGTACGAGTAAGTAGCGCCAAGGTGGAACCTTTGGCAGGTGAGCGGTGACATCTGGGTTATCTTAGGGGGGACACTTCCGCCCCCTCCTCAGAAGCAATCCAGACGATCAACCGGATCCTGTGTATAATTATTGCTGCTTACTTTTCTGTTTTCTACAGGTCAGTACATGATGAAAATGATCGATGTTAACTTGTGTGAATTAGATATGATGTTGGAGATGTTTAGGAGAGTGTGTCAGAAAGTTTTGAGCATGTTTGACATAGTAACGGTATTTTAAAAATACTAAACTGTCGGCAACAATAGATGCCATTTTCGCGGGCTTCAGCCGCGCCTGGGTAAATGTGACCTGAGCGAAGGCTCTCAGGCAGGTTAGCTGCTGCGCACGGGTAATATGTTTTGTTTACCTGAGGGAGGTCTTGCAGGCACATTGCCTTGTTTTTTGTTTATTAACATTGACAGTGTATTTTTGTGATCTCCATAATATGTTATATTTGGTAAAGATAGATATATTGATAGAAAGTATTATTTGATAGCGTTATGTGTTTATATTGACTATGTTGAATTTCTCCTTGAGATACAGTAATTGACTGTGACAGACGGATAACTTAAATGGAGAAATGTGATGTTTGTAAAGTACAGCTATTTGAATGTAACTGTGTACTTTGAATTTTGAATACCAAGCAATCCAGACGATCAACCGGATCCTGTGTATAATTATTGCTGCTGCACTTTTCTGTTTTCTACAGAAATCATTTATTGTTGCTGTGGTACCCAAGCTTTTGGGACCCGTAACACATTTTTTTGTGCAGCTGAGTGTCAAGAACTGTGCTTCAAATAGTGATAGGATTAATTGTAGTGCTCCACCTGTATACATGTATGTTTGTTTGTTAATTTGAGTAAAGTTCCATTGTGATTGACATAATTGTTGTTTTCTATGGTTGCCAATTTGACCCACAGTCAATGGTTCATAGCCAGCCATTGAATTATATTCAGTGACTGGGTATGAACTGTTCATGAAGTTGTTATGAACAGTTCTTGATATGTTCTTGGTTGAAAACTGAATATCCCTACACACTCACTGAAAACTCCATTTCATGAATTGTTCATGAACCATTCCAGCACAGGAGTTTCATGAGTAGTTCATGAACTGCCCTAGTGCCATTTAATGTTCATGACCATTTCATGAACAGTTCATCAACTTTGTTATGAGCTGTTTATGAATATGGTTCACTGATATTCCATGAACTTTTCATGACAAGTTCATGACAACAGTTCACTATCATCTCACTGGGGCTAGTGCTGCCATCCCCCCACACGTCATCTCACATCATTCAGAGCTGATTGGCTGTAAGTACGTGTGCCGCAAAAAGTGTGGTGTGTGAAGAGGAGGAGATAGAGTTGCAGTGACGCGTCCTAAAACCCGGAAGTAAGCTGCGCATGGCTTCCCTCCACAAAAAAGCAATGACATTCCTAAATAATAGAGATTTTTGTCCAGAAGGATAGGCAAATGGACTTCATCTTCCAACACATTCTCACTCCCAACTCGGCCTCTGTTGACGTTATGTCAGGGTCCCTGTCGTCACTTTCCAACGCAAGGGGGGTCCTTTAGCGTCGAGTTTCAACTATCAGGGAGTCCCATTGACTTGCATAGAGCTCCCTGAACGTTGGTAATAGACGAGTTGGGATTGCGGCAAAATGCTCTCCGCAGATCCATTCTCACAGCGTTTATCAACCTTTTTCTTACTCAATATCAAGCCACACTTATTGTTTTTACTTCTTTATTTTAATTGAATAATGTAGGACTTTTGTTGCCGTCAGTTAGGGGGAGAGTAGGGGCTCAGAAAACTGAAATCTGTATTGTTTCATCGTTTTTTCCTTCTAATTTTGTATTCTTTTCTAAACCACACACTGTTATTTACTCAACAATAAGACACAATTATCCATGTGTTTATTTATTTGTTTGATTAATAAACACAAGTTGGAGTCTGTCACAATAGCTGCATGTTTTCTCCACAATGCAAGCATCAGTGCTTTAGAGATGTCAGTTATACTCAGTCTTGTGAGAATAACCTTCCAGAGACCCAACCTATGCCAGTGACCACCAGCTCCAGAGACTGTCTCTGTCTCACTTAACTCGCCTGAGATCTGTTTTAACTATTGTCCTTCTGTCTGTAGGAATTATAGCCTGTATTAAATAATCGTGTTACTTTCATTTTGGTGAGCACAATTACATGGGCCATCCCTGGCCAACCTGAGGGCCCCACGCAAAGTTAGATGATGAGGCCCTCTATTTCGCGAGCGTCAAGGGGGGGGGGGGCTGCTAGTGGAGCATCACAGCGGCGAAACCACACTAATTGTGCCGCATAAGTGCATAGGTGCGCCACATTTGCAGCTCCCTCCGCCAGATGAGGCCCCCTCCGCAAGGTGAGGCCCCACGCAGTCTGCGTGATCGGCCTGTAGGGAGGGGCGGCCCTGACAATTACACTGGAGAGAGTGGCTTTACAGCTGTTTAAAACCAACAATTATGTATGGGAAAAGCCTGAGGGCTTGGCTTTTCAGAGTACCAAACATCCAACATCACTCTTTTCCCAAGGATGCAAATGCATTTGATATAACCATACACTAAGAATCAGAATCTGATAGCAATTACTATTGAAACAGTGTGTATGTTGTTTATACCAAGTGACTTTTGCTAATAATGATCAAGCACTGGCAACTTTATGTATAATGAAGAAGCTAGAGCTGATAGACAGCCGTGACATCCTGATCCTTTGCTGTTTCATTTTCTTCCTATTACCACTCCCCATCCAACATATTGCACTTTCTCCACTCACGGTTTCCTTCTTTGTGAAGCTACTGTCCAACATCAGTCTCTTTGGCTTTCTTCATTCTAAACCCTTTCTCCAGACCTTCATCTGCCCTCAAGCAGGTGAATTATAAAGCCTTTACAGCCAGTTGCTCTTATCACACATCACAGGAACATCGCCCCGCCTCCCTCCACCAATTATATTTCCACTTTTCTATTTTCCTTTGCTGTTGTTCGCTTTTCTTTTCTGCAAACCCACCCAGTTTCACTGTATGTCCAGGCAGCCTGCCCTCCATGTTAAAATGCTGCCTCCAACAACAGATCATCCCAGAAATCTTCTTCCAGCATCACCTTGCAGTCCATTATCTGCAGAAGGGAAAACACACAAGCGTTTGAGTCGGGCTTTGAATTGATTTGTCAGTCATTTTTTATAATAAATATGGGTATGTGAGTGAAATCAATGTGAGGCATTAGTGTCATTGTGACTGATTGCACAAGAGGGCTAATTGAGCTGGCTGATGTGTTATGTAAGTGTATTAGCACAATGTGAAAAGAATGTTCCCTCTGAACACAGCTCTTTAAAGTAAGGAGCTTTTGGTCTCTAATCAGTTCAAATCATAAAGTATAAAGCTACAGTATGATGAATTGTATTATAATTGTTCTCTTTGCTTTGCTGAAGGTGCTGTGAAAATACATGGTTGGTACAATGGTTGTTGCATTACTTTTGTTTATCTTTTAAATGAACTGACAGTGATTGATGCACACAAACACAGCATGTGTCAGCTTTTGTAGAAAAACACTTGACTCCCTTTAGATAATTTAACCAGTAGACGCGAGGAGAGACACAACTGTAACAGTAGTTAAGTGTAAGTTGACCCACCTTATCAATGGAATTGTGCACATTTGTTGTCATGTGACAATACATTCAGGAAGCACCCATCATTTGTATATGGCTGTGATGGAGAGAAGCACATGATAAAGTGGTAAATGTGTTTTTTTCACAATAAACAATGTTTTGCTTGTCAAAGTACATTTCCAACATGTCAGGTATATAATTTGTCAGTATTTTTTCAAAAAGTGGCTGTGGGGCAAAATGAGCCACATGCTGTGGGGTAAATTGAGCCAGTGGTTCAACGTAACCCCCCATGAGGCACTGGAGCTATGTTCCTGTAGTCCATAGTTCAGTAACAGGCGGACCTATAATCAATACATTAATAGGGGATTTCAATTTTGACGGGGCGATTCTATTTTAACCGCCGCCGACAGGGGGGCGAAAGAGACGAGTGAGCGATACAGGGAGAGATGAGTGCGCTGTGACGACCCCTCCCCCCTTCTGCCTGGCTGTGCTCCCTGCCTTGCTGTCCTCTGGCAGGTACTGGGAGTGTCGTCCTGTTTGTGCCCGCCCATCTAGAGGCGGAGCCACAAGAAGGTATAAAGGTTGCCCAGCTGCAAGGATCACTCTCTGATTCAGATCCTGGCATGCTGCAGCAACCTCAGCCTACAGCCTGTGCTAGGTTTGATGCACCCTCCAACATGCTACAACACCCTTCCACACACCCACACACTGCTCACACTACTGACAGTCTAATTCTTACATACATTATTCATCAGAGGTGTTCTTCTATAACCTGTTAAATAAACATATATTTGGCATTTAACTCTGTGTGGCCTTCCTGTTTGTTCCAGCCTTTGGAAGGTTGTAACAAGTGGGGGCTCGTCCGGGATCTGAACCCGGGACCTCTCGCACCCGAAGCGAGAATCATACCCCTAGACTCACTGTGCTTCAGACTGCTCATGATGGCATTGCAGGTCATCTAGGTGTGAAGAAAACATATAATCGGGTTGGCCGTTATTTTTACTGGCCACTTCTGAAGAAAGACATTGCTGCTTTCATTAAAACTTGCAACACTTGTCAGTTGACTGGCAAACCGAATCAGGTCATTAAACCTGCGCCTCTGTATCCAATTCCAGTTGTTGGTAATCCATTCGAGCATCTGATTGTAGATTGTGTTGGACCATTACCACGCTCCAAAGCAGGGAACAACTTTTTGCTTACAGTCATGTGTCAGGCTACACATTATCCTGCTGCCTATCCCCTTAGGAATATCACCACCAGGTCAGTTGTAAAAGCAATTTATAACTATTTTTGGTCTCCCGAAGATTATCCAGTCAGATCAGGGGACTAACTTCACTTCAAAGTTGTTTGCCGAGGTGTTACAGCAGTTGAATATCAAACATTCACAGTCAAGTGCCTATCATCCTCAGAGCCAGGGAGCACTTGAGAGGTTCCACCAATCCTTGAAGTCTCTCCTCCGTTCATATTGTACGGAGTTGGAACGTGACTGGGAAGAAGGGTTACCCTGGTTGATGCTGGCGGCAAGGGAGGTTTCACAGGGGAGTTTAGGTTTTAGCCCTAATGACCTGGTTTTTGGTCACAATGTAAGGGGCCCGTTGGCCACCCTACACGAGGATTGGCAAGTCAAGAAGGCCCCGTCAAGTTTGATAGACTATGTCCATGGTTTCAAACACCGCTTGTATCGGGCTAATCAAACAGTAAGAGCTAGGGAGATCGCCTCATTTATCACGTCCAGTGGGTTGTACTCATACACCGTAATGCCATTTGGGTTACGAAATGCCCCAGCCACGTTTCAACGCCTGATGAACCAGGTGGTGTCAGGTCTTGCTGGCTGTGCTGTGTATCTGGATGATGTTGTGGTATACAGTGACACTTGGGAGGAACATCTCCAACACATTAATGCGCTGTTTGCATGTCTTGCCTGGGCTTGTCTGACCGTTAACTTGGCAAAGTGTGAGTTTGCTAAGGCAACGGTCACAAAGTAGTTGGCCAAGGACAGGTTAAGCCAGTGAGGGCATAGGTGCTGGCAATTGACCGGTTCCCTGTTCCCACAACCAGAAAAGAACTCGCTCGTGCCCCTAATGACCAGTCGCCACTGGTCAGGGCGTTCAGAATTGGGCATTGCAGACACCATAGTTAGATTCCCCTTCCAACAGGACCATACACATACTGAAATCTCTCAAGTATTCCCTGTCATTTAACAGGTATCTGTGTTTTTAAAGCCAACTCAATTGGTTCAGGTAACACGTTTATTAAGGATTTAGGTTTTCAGGACCTTTAAGGACGCCTATGCTTTTTCCTTATGACCGTCAATCAATCAAAGTGTATTCATATTGCCCAATATCACACATTTTACATTTGTCTCAGGGGGCTTTACAGTTTATTCAGAATAGGACTCCCTCTCTCCTTGGACAAGAAAACCCCCCAAATAAATCCCATAGTTAAAGGTTAAAAAACTGAAGAAACCTCGGGGAGAGCAACAGAGGAGGATCCCTCTCCCAGGACGGACAGACATGCAATATGTAGTTTGTAAATTAAAAAGACAATTCATTTTTAACATACTGTAGATAGTCCAAATGTTAGAAAAGATCATGTTTCTAAATATAAGAAAATGAATTTGGATTAGAATTAGTCTTCCTTTATTTTTCCCACAGAGAGGACATTTACATTGTTACATCAAAAGTGAAGAAAGAGACAACAATAAACACTATTATATAAATGGCATGCACATAATATTTAAAAAAACATTTAAAAGTTATTCCAGTTTACAAGTAACATCCTAATACATTTTTCCAATTGACATGTTGCGTGGATGTTAACAATCAGAGAAGTAGTAAGGTGAGCTTCAGGCAGGACCATGGCAACAGGCACAGCCACGACTCAGGATCCACGACTCAGTACCGCAGCAACAGGCATAGCCCTGACTCAGTACTCAGGCAAAGCCATCACCAAAACCTCACATCTTTTACCTTCTGACCACAGGAATTAGATAAATACTCCAGAAAACACAAAAGATCCAGGAATGCAAGGTACATATAACCCCCTCCCCACACAGCACAGTGATGTATTTTAGACCACTACGTGCAACATCAATCATACAAAGGGTGAAGGATTTACATTGCGCCCTAAGCTGTGGAGTGTTGATCTGAATTTAAAGCAATGTGAGTCAATGAGGCCATGCCGACGATCTCTGTCCTCCGGGGCTTAGCTTTGGCTCGCTTCAAGATCTATCATGTTGTGCCCGATGAAGGGGAAGTAATGCCTTTACTTCCACTTCCTGTCCTAGCAGTGTCACACAGCATTGTCTGTCTCCTCTTCCCAGTCCTGCAGCCTCCTCCTGTTCCCTGCTGGAGGGCGTTCAGGGGGGCTAAAAGCCTCTCCACATGAGGAGATAATACCCCCTCTAATTGGCATTGGGAACGATCCCCTGTTCCCTCCTGCTCACTGTTCCTGGCGAGCTCAAGCAGATTATTATAGATGACAGATGCCGCCATTTTATGGGAGACGGCACGATTATCTTGTTGTGGCAGGCGGGACATGGAGAGGCGGTCTGAGTATGGTGTCAAAAAACCAAGAGGCCTGTGCCAACAATCACATAACTTTACAAATGCTTTACAAATTCATAGTGATAATGGCCTCGCTCACCATAACAAAGCAGTAAAAGCCACTGATTTAAACACCAGGATGATATATAGACCCTCAAGTGGTCATTAGTGGATCCCAGCCTACGGGACAAATCATTTGACACTGAGAATAAAAGCTTTCATTTATTATCTGGCAGTGTTATAGGCATGTCTAGAACATTTCCCAAACAAATCTATAATTGTAGGTTTTTCACTTGACACATAGCAGTTTGAGAATTAGCAAATTGAGTCATCCTGATGTTACCTAAATCATTTGACACAGAATTGCCCAGAAACTGCAAGAATAATACACAGTTTATTACAACACATAAGCAGGAATCAAAATCATTTTAACACTCAAATAAAACTGTCAGATTCACGATGGACAGTTTGAAAACATATCGAAATAAAAAATCTCAGAACCAGATATATTTTCTTCTTTTATTCCACATATTCTTCTTGTTCTTTGTCAAAACCTGGTCAGTAAATGATCCACAAAGTATAACTGAAAACATATATTTTATAACTCTAATTGCATTTTATTAAGTCATGAATGACTGAATGGTATATAAATGTTGAAAGTTATAGAAATGAGTTGGATACAATGGCCAGAATTGGGTTTCGGTTACGAGACAAATCAGTAAGATGTGAAAAGGACTTCAGTTCTGCACATTTAATGTAGGATGCTGGGATAACTTAATAACATAAAAAGTGTTAGAATTAAAAATAAGCTTTTTGCAACAGCGAGAACACAGGATCAAAGTGATGAATCAATTACAGAAGATCAAGTCTATAAATGTAAATGTTTAGAGGCTAATAAACAGCCAGGGTGTGACTACACTCTGCAACAACACTTCATTTGCTCTCAACTGTGTTCCTCTAATATACTCTATGATACAATCCATCAGGGCTCATCACCACACACACACACACACACACACACACACACACACACACACACACACACACACACACACACACACACACACACACACACACACACACACACACACACACACACACACACACACACACACACACACACACACACACACACACACACACACACACACACACACACACACTTACTGTATATAGAGACATACACACTTACTGTATATAGAGACATACACACTTCATCCTCTGCCTGACTGATCCATTTCCTGACTGCTGATAGTGCCCACAAAAGGTCAAATGCTGACCTTTACCTTTACTTTCAGGTAACACAAATCTCCACTGAACAGCTTCCTAAATGACCGTGTGTGTGTGTGTGTGTGTGTGTGTGTGGGGGGGGGGGGGGGGGGGGGGCTTCCAGGTTCTGCGTGTTATCCAGCACTTCAGGAGAGCGAAGCTGGCAGACTCATTATCATAGGCCCACTCTAAAACAGATAAGGTAGGGATCTATGGGCCTGAAATGATGGGACCTGAGTGGGCTTCTAATGGCCGCGGCGTTTGCCAGGCTGCCCCTGTAAGTGGATTTGGACTGCGATCTGCTGTTTGTTTATTGGAGTGCCTGTTGTTCTGGATGCACTCCATAGAGGATACAAATTGCATTATTCACGGCAGGCTGGTAATGGCAGGGATGAATGATGGCCCCTATTTATCTTCCGACAGAAAAGGTCGAGAGAGGAGCTCTATACAATTACACACAATTTTGTGTTCGATCAGCGGATATCTACGGGTGAAACGCCACCACACACTGCAGGCCTGAAGGAGGAGTTCAGAAGCTCCGACTCTCCGGGACCTGAGGGTATGAAGTGCAGCATTACTAAATTAATTAGCCTTTGCCAAATTGTATTATGAACTCAGACCTCAGGGGACATGTGCTTGTTTTGGCCTGACCATTGATTTTTCTTAGTCAGTCAATTTAGATTCCACAAACAACGAGCCAACAAAGCAAATGGAAGGAAAATGCATGATCTACAGTATTTCTGGACTTTGTTCTTGCTGTCATTCTTCTGCATTACAGAGTGCATAGACAGTGACAAGAATGATGCATCATCCATTTCGATTTGGATAAGAACCATATGCTGTATTTCTAATACAATAGGACAATAACTGCCTGTTATTAAATATCTGATACCATCCAGTCAGAGAAATCCACGTCTGATGTGATGGATGTTCTTTGCTGCCAATACCCATTTAGAAAAAATTATGATAAAACTACATTTTTCTTAATAGCATTGTGATTATTGGTTTAATTGTTCAGTTGTGAAACACTGCCAAATGGTTTTAGTGTTGATTGAACAAAGGTGAAACCATCACAAGTGTTTTTGTTTGACTTAAAAGGTCTAAATTAGGTGAGAAAATATATTATGTTTACTTTGTTAGCACAAAATCAATAGTGGCCGGCAACAGCAATGAAAAATAGCATTGATGGTCCCAATGAACAGATTATGGCATTTGTTATGTTTTGAAACCAAGCAAGTGAGAACATTTCAAGTGAGTTAAAAGTGCAATCCTGAAATATCTCATATAGTCCAAAGTGGACTGTGGCAAAGAAAAGCACAACAGCTTCAAAGCTGTACTGATAAAACAAATGAGAACATATTGTAAATCAAGGCAAATATTATTTGAACCAGCTCATGGTTTGAAATGGCAAACATTGAAAAGCAAAAGTATTATTAAAACCATGTACTAAACATCACCTTGGTCCCATCATATACTCTGGGAAGAGAACATTTACTGTGCTTGAAAACTGGATCACATCATCATGTGAGGTTGACTTTGTGACCTGAGGCCTGTACTACGAAGCCGGTTCAACATAACCTGGAATCCTGGATATGTTTGAGTTAGCCGGTTGGCCTAATCCAAAACATACGCGCTCTCGCTAAGCGGTCCTACGACGCTGGTTATCAAGTGGATCGCTCAAGCCAGCCGTGTCCTATCTAGCTAGGTGCGCGTTCACATGAGAGGGGTGGTATCTGGAGCATTCGACCAATCACAAACATGGAGAAGCGTACTGACAGCGCTGCGTCATACTTCATGAATGAAAAGTCAACTATAATATTAGACATATGAAGAAGTTAAACTTTAAACATCCATGACTTAAACACTTGATCCAGGATCAAAGCCACAGAGCTGCACCTGCAAGGTGAACACAGCTGGAACAGAACAAGTGTGTGAATGCGTCCATCAACAGGTTCATGATATCACTGCCCGTTTAACACACCATCTGACTTTCATTACATTTCACTCGAGTGTTTCCTCAACTTAATGTGATGCTTAAAATAATACTTCTGCATCCAGTCTGTGACACTGAGTGTTGCACGGCCAGATACGGCTCAGCTGACTCAG